>NW_005842527.1:143431-147530 GCF_000455745.1 Alligator sinensis
AAATGCCCACAGACTTATAATTACTACTGTTATTGAAAACATAGTATTTTTTTCCAGGTTCTAGCTTTACAATTAATATGGCCTTGTATTTGCCTGCTAAATTCTATATACCACAAGGACCACACTTTTGGCTATTACAGGCATAATTTAAGAGCATCGTTATGCAGGAGAAAGCCAGAAGCATAGAGTAAAATCCTGCCTTTACTGCAGTCAATGGGAGTTTTGTCAATGGCTTCAGGGGACCAAGATTTCAACCAGTGTGACTAATTACTGAGAAATGCAGTAAATCATATTGCAAACCACCACCTCGAGTTATAAAAGAGGGTTTATTAATCAAGGGAAAGAGCCAGCTTTGTGCATTGCCTAGACGTAGCAGATATGGGCATGACATCACTGACAGCTGTTCTGAAACTTAGCTTTGTGTCCCATTTTCTGTGTTACAACGTTTGTAATATCACAGATATGGACAAAGCCCACAGCCGTTTTACTTGGTCCTTGTCAACATCTGACAGTTCCAGAAACCAGCTGCTGTCAAGGCAGTTGCACTGGGGCAACCCTTAAAGGCAGAAGTGCATGGTGCTGGTGTAAAAGTGACATACACCAGTCCAACTTACCTCAGACTACATTTACACTGCGATCTAGGTGTGACTGCGCTATGTTGCCAGCATGTTTCTTGTTGCATGGGAGCCCTAGCATCATGGGTGTCAACTGCTAAGTATCAGGACTCCTGGGTAGGCTGGTGTACCTTCCCTGCCATTGCTGAGGTACCCTCTGTTTCCAGTCAGGGTAAGTAACACAGCTGCAAGTTACCTTGCATGGGTATAGTGACATTGATGTAAGTACAAAAAGGGCAAAAGGTCAGTGCAGATAACCCAATGCGATACTTCATTTCTTTTGCCAAGTCCAGCTGCTACTTTTACTGGAGCCTTTCCTCTTCAATTTTGTGAATCTTTTAAAAAAATTGACCTAGAAATCAACATATTAATTATTCATGTTTAATGATTAATGAGGGATATTGGGGTATAAAAGCTGCTTCCAAATTGCCATGTAGCCTTTTACTGCTAATAAAAATGCTTTAAATAATACAAATGCTTAGGTTAGAGATTCTATTTATTTATTACCTTAGCAGGTATTTTAGCTGGGTGATTTTCCAGAATCAATCTCTTCAAGTGAAGGATCCAAAGTCGTTTATCTTGTTGCGATTTTGCCTGTTACAAAATTTTGAGATAGTCAGCTAATTTATTTCTGTAGCCACTCAGCACTTATAGTCATCCATGGAATACGTATGGCCAAAAGTGACTCACTTTTACCACTGGCTATAAAATAAAGGGGACTCGATTACTTTTATTTGTGGCCTTGAAAGAAATAGCAAGATAATTTTCAGAGCATGGAGATTACTTTCATACCTGCACGGTGTGCTGCATCTTGGGATTTTTATAGTGGAAGACACTGAAGCTGAGCGGTTCCTTTGGTATAACTTCGACAAGCATGAGATTGCCACACTACAGCAGAGAAAGAAAGTGGTGAATGAGAGGAGAGCTAAACCATAGTCTGAAATTTGTTTAGTCAGCATATTGCAACTGAAGCCATGACATACCAATATGTGAGCCTTATATGTATACATTTCTTCTCTCTTCTTTGTAATAAGCAGCAGTTTGTCAAACAGGAACAAAGTGCGCTCATTTTTTGCGCGCTGAATGCGGAATGTTCCTTCCAAAACCAGCTCCCCATAACTAGTGAGGTCTGGCCCTTTCCAGTTAGTGAGTAAACTCTGTATCTCCTGCAATAAATAAAAAACAGAATCACATTCAAAACAATATTTTAGTGAAAAGTTTAAAATTCAAAGTACAATACTGTATATTGAGTCCACTAGAACTGTTCTCTGATGATCAGTGTGTAACAGTGTACAGCTAATTCCTATGCAATGGCTGTTTATGGGCTCATGTTTAGTAGCCTTTGTAGTGGATGACAGTTTTTCATATCGTACAAACATCATGATGATCTCTAACTAGTGCTTATGTCAGTAATGACAGTGGAATAGCACAAGTACTGAACTATACCTTCACCCCAACACGTAGTCCTATTTTGGGCTAAACACTTTGTCAGTTTTGCTGCTACACTGCAGCCTCACTCAACCTAAGGAAAACTATAACATTTCCATTTCAAGTACAGTCAGTCTAGTACCTTTTGTTGGGACCAAACATGTCAACAAGGGTTTTAACTGTTTTCTTTAACTCCAATCTCGGATTTTAGTCACCTTATTCTCTCTCTGACCTCATAAAACCTTCTTCCTCTACCCACATCAATGCCCAAATTCTCTTAACATATGTTTCCCCTTGATTGTTACTGGTGATGGACCTAAGAAATGTCAGATACATGCAACCTGGAGAATAGAAAGTTCACAAAAATGAACGCCAAAATATATGTTGTCTCTAAATCCATGCTGAAATAATTCAAATTTGTTGATTAGGGCATAATGCAAAAGGCATCTCTCTCAAAGGGTTTTCAGGATTGGGTTGAGGTTTACTTCAAGAGGATGAAAGGGCATTTATCACTGCTGCGGTTTATCTGCATTGCTACTGCTCCTTTTGGGGGCCTACAGCCCTGTGTAGGCACCATCTCAATTATTACTTAAGTCAAAATAAATACACGGTTTAGTGAAGTGAAATCCTTATAAAAGTGCAGCTGTATAGCACCATGTGTTCATCTAAAAATACACTAACATCTGTATAGGCAGACAAGGTTCCTTGGGTGAATTTGATATCTTTTATTAGACCAACCCAAATGGTTGGAGAATAGTTATTAAGCAAGCTTTCGGGTTCAAAAACCCTTCGTCAGGCTCAGGAAGCTGCAGCAGTTGGTGTGTGCTCTTCCTGGATGGAATGAAAAGTAAAGAAGCCAGGGGCTGGGCTGGGACTGAGAGATTGGAGAGAGAGTGGCCCTCCTGTGAGAAATGTGCCCCCACCGGTAATTGGGTGTTTCTGTCTTTGATGGATTTCCGGTGTGCATTCATTCTGGTGCGCAGTTGTTGTCTGGTCTCTCCTACATATCTTCCATCAGGGCATTTGGTGCATTGGATGAGGTATACTACATTCCTGGAGGTGCAGCTGTAAGATCCTGGGATGCTGATGGCTCTGTTGTGGGGTGTAGTAATAGTGGGGGTGGTGGAGATGTGGGGGCAGGTTTTGCATTTCTTGTCATGGCACGGTCTGGATCCTTTTGGTGTGTTCTGGGCTTGAGGAAGTTTGCTTCTGGTGATGAGGTTGGCGAGGTTCGGTGCTTGTCTGAAGGCTAGGATGGGTGGCTCTGGGAAGATCTTTTTAAGAATAGGGTCTTTTTCTAATATGGGTTGCAATTTTTTGAGGATTTTCCGTACAGGTTCAAGGGATGGGTGATAGGTCATAACCAGCGGTGTGCGATTTGTGGGTGTTTTTCTTCTGTACTGCAGCAGTTCTTCACGTGGTATCCAGGTGGCTCTTTCAAACGTGCGATCTACCTCTCTGGAGGAGTGTCCTTGCTGGGTGAAAGCCTTTTTAAGATTGGTGAGGTGGCGATCCTGGGTGTTCTCTTGCGGTGGTATCTGAGGGCTTGGCTGTATATCACTGCTTTTTTGGTGTGTTTCGGGTGATTGCTGGTTCTGTGCAGATATGTATGTTGGTCTGTGGGTTTCTTGTATACTGTGGTCTGTATTTTACCCTTCTGGATACTGATCCTTGTGTCTAAAAAGGGGATGTTGGTGTTGGAGTATTCTAAAGAAAGTCGGATGGAGGGATGGTGACTGTTGAATTTCTAGTGGAACTCAAGTAGAGATTCCAGGTTCTCACTCCAAATGATGAAGATGTCATCGATATATCGTAAGTACAGCAAGGGTTTGATGGTGCAGTTCTTGAGGAAGTCTTCTTCCAGGTGGCTCATAAAAAGGTTGGCATACTGTGGGGCCATTTTAGTGCCCATAGCTGTTCCCATCATCTGGAGGAAGTGTTGATTATTAAAAGTGAAATTGTTGTGTGTGAGGATGAAGTGTATAAGGTCAGTAACATTGGATTTTTGATACATTATAATCTGCCGGGCAACTGACTCCCCAGCCCAGCCCAGCCCA
>NW_005842527.1:147567-176733 GCF_000455745.1 Alligator sinensis
CGTCCATGGTGGCTAGGAGTGTGTTGCTGGGAAGGTGGTCTATGTTTTTAAGTTTCCATAGCAAGTCTGTGGTGTCTTGGACAAAACTTGCTCTTTGGGTGACAAGCTGTTTTAGGATGGATTCAACAAAACCTGATATTTCCTCAGTTAGGGTCCCATGGTTGGATATGATAGGTCTGCCAGGGTTCCCTTGTTTGTGGATTTTAGGGAGCATGTAAAAAGTCCCTGGGTTAGGCAGCAGGGGGATCAAGGTCTGTAGTTTTTCTTGTAATCTTGGCACCTAAACCAGATATTAAAAATATATAAATTTTTGAATATGCAGAGCGATTGGGATTAAAAACCACAATTAATAACAAGGCTCTAATTGTACCCGTTTGCTCTAGTACAGAGGTCCTTAACCATTTTTAGACTCAATACATCCTTCATTAGACTCAAGTTTCCCCTCCCCCCTCAGAAAATGCCAAACTTTAGTTTTCACTCATTTTTTTCACTGATCATGGACATATAACAAAGCAATTTTTCTTACTGCAAAGAACTCAGAAAGACCACAACAGATCAGAATTTTTTGATGCTATGAATTCCTATTTGAAATTCCTGGGTTTATCTTGTGAATCATGCGTATGTGTTTGCACAACTATATGCTAACCACAGCAACCTTAGTGGGTTCTCACAGCAACCCAGGGTGCCATGGCACCCTGGCTGAGAATCACTGCTCTTACACCCCTCTTTGTAACTTACAAATCTGAGTGTGTACCATATAGACTGAATTCATCTCTTTGAAAGAGACTTCTTGCAGAATGAAGCTATAATAGTTGCAAAATTACAGATAAATTGCTATATGATAGCAACCCTCAATTACCACTGCAGAAAGTGAAATTGCTATCAAAAGGAGTAATACTGAACACAAAAGGTCTGCCCCACTCTATATATTTGCCAGATCAGAGCACCTTCCCAAAGCAACTAACTGATTTTATTGCTAAATATTCCTGGCTATCAAAATTCAGATGTATGTCAGTGAATTAGTTTAAGCTTTTACTGCTTATCTTCAGCAAAATGTGGAAAATTACCCAGACCTGGGGAAAGCATTAGACTCAATCCTATTTCTATATGCTACAGGAGCTGCCAGCTACTTGACAGATGCCACAGATTTAAAAAAAAAACCTAGTTTCCACTGACAACTTTCCCACTACCACCATATTAACTACCATGGATGTTACATCTGTGTACACCAGTGTACCCCACAGGATGGATTACAAGCCATAAAGAACATTATCTCCGATGAGGACACTGCTTCCATTTACACTGTACTCTCCCACTTTCTCCTCACACAAAACTATTTTAGATTTGGGGACTCCCTATACCTACAAAAAAATGGCACTGCCATTCTTCCCCTGCAATATACCAATATATTTATGATAGACCTTGACGCCTACTTTCTCTGCAGCTGCCCTCTCATCTCCCTGGTATACCAAAGGCAGGTTGATGACACCTTTATCATACTGAAGCATGGGAAGGAATCTCCTGAGAAATTCCACCAGGACTTTAACAACTTCCACCCCTTCATCAAACTGACTCTGGAATACTAGCAAAATAATTTTTTGGACACCACTTGGAATGTCTGCAATATCACCACCACATTGTATTAGACATCAACTGACCACACTCCCTCCATGACAGCAGCTTTCATTCTAAACACACCATTATATCCATCATCTACAGACAAACTCTACATTACAACTGTATCTGCTCTGATCCCACTGACTGGAATGCACACCTTAAAGATATGAAGTAGGGATTCCAACGATTACAATACAATCCTACAATCATAGCCACTCAAATCAAGAAAACCAGACTCAGATCCCATTCTGCCCTGCTACACATGCCAATCTCAAAACAAATACAATAGAATCCATCTGGTTGTCATCTACAGCCCCTAGCTTGAACACCTCCAACCCCTCTTGGAAAAGGATGACTATCTGAAGGTAGCCATGGGAGACAAACCTGTCCTGACTTACAGGCAGCCCCCCACCTTCAAATGGCACCTCTCCAGCAACAGACTACCTAACTCCTATTCTCACCAAAGTACCAGATCTTGTTCCAGACCCAGATGCCAGCTGTGCCTCTTCAGCAACACAGACCACATCATCACTGGCCCAAATAATATTGATTACAATATCTGAGGTTCACTTACTTGCACCTCTACCAATGTTATATATGCTATCAGCTGCTCACAGTGCCTCCTTGCTGTCTAGATTGGAAAGATGGGGTGATCCCTGCGTAACATGAACACCAATCTGACATCAGGTCCAGAAAGAGACACAACCCTGTGGCAGAACACTTAAACCTCCATGGACATTCTATCACTGACCTCACAGCAGCTGTTCTCAAACAACAAAACTTAAAAAATGAACCTGAATGGGAATCTGTAGAATAAGGAATCACCTGCAGATTGGAGTGTGTTAAGCATGGTCTAAAACCACCGATGTTAAACTCACCTGGCATTGTGGGCTGGATGAGGGATGCTGAGTTGGTCTTCAGCCCAAATCGGGCCCATGGACTAGGACTACATGCTGGATCCAGCTCACAAGACTGGGCTAATGCAAATGCCACATGCAACCTGCTCAGGACTGGCTCTGTTTGTTGCTTGCAGTGCACACATCAGCTCCAATCCTATGCAATGCATGCAACACACACCAGAAGTGGCTCCAGCCCTGGCCCTGCCCCCACACTTAGCATGCATAGCTGGTCTGGGGTGTGTACTGCACATAGCACACAGGGCCAATCTGGAGCATGTGCTAAATGTGGCATATGTCAGACTGGCACTGGATCCTGGCTCTGGCCGCAGAGCTGGTCTATGAGCCCAATCCAGACCAGCCCCAGATCCAGCACACAGGGATAGTTTGGTGACAGTGTTGCATGCAGTGCATGCAGTGCATGTCCCAGATTAGCCCACGTTGTGCGCGGCATGTGCCAGCCCCAGCCTCCTGCAGTATGTGGTGCGCAGGGCCAATTGAAGACATAAGCCGCATGTGACGCCCATGCAACACAGGCCCCGTGCACTGGATCCAGCATGCCTCCAAGCTGTGGGCCCAATCCAGACTAACTCTGGATCCAGGGTGCAGGGCTGGTCTGGCACAGGCACAGCATGCAGCACGCACCTTAGACTGGCCCTACACACTGCATGCAGCAAGCACTGGCTCCAGCCCCTGCGCTGTGTACAGCCTGTCTCAGACAGGCTCCATGTTGGGCATGCAGGGCTGGGGTCAGCACGTGTTTTATGTGGCACATCGGTCCACAACCCACAGACAGTACAGTAAGCCAGATGATAGGGCACTGTGTGCCAGGTCCAGCCCATGAGCTGTAATTTTGACATCCCTCGTCTAAACCTGGACTATGGATTCTTAACCCATTACCTGTATTAGCTTTTGTGACCCCTATGTCTCTCAGAGAGTCAGCTTGCTTTTTTTCTCTCCTGTCCATCTTGCCTCTTTCAGCAGTGCCCCTCTTTTTCCCTCCCAATTCCCTTCCCTTTGTTTTCTAATCACTGCTTTCTATTTAGAAGCTTTGCTTCCTGCAGGCCTTTTACAGCCTCTGAAGTAAGCCCACTGCTCACGAAAGCTTATGTTATACATCTCAGATTTAGTTAGTTTATAAGGTGCAACTCTATCCTGCCTTCTGTAGTTATTATAAAATAGTCCATTGCTGTATCTATTTTCTCTACTAAACAGACAAGTAGGGTCAGTAGACAAGATGAGTGTGGCTGTGTGGTATGTGGCACTGCAAAAAAGTCCTTTTTCAAATATATAGGGAGGATGAAGAAGGCACCAGGAAATGTGGATATCCAGGGGTCAAAAAAACCTCGAAGAAAAAAAATGGAGCAGTGCATGCATGGGCAACATGCACCACTGAAAAGTGAAGCCAGGGCACCCAGAGCTGCACCATGGCTGGCAGCCAGGCTCCACCTGGCAGGGGCACCACTGCTGCAGCCCCAGGAGGCCCCCAGGACCCCCAGGTAAGGCTGCTGGGGCCAGCACTGGGCTGGCCCCACTTTCCCTTACCAGATAAACCACAGCAGTGATAAATGCCCTTTCATCCTCTTGAAGTAAACCTCAACCCAATCCTGAAAACCCTTTGAGAGAGATGCCTTTTGCATTATGCCCTAATCAACAAAGTTGGATTATTTCAGACATGGATTTAGGGGCAACATATATTTTGGCGTTCATTTTAATGAACTTTCTATTCTCCAGGTTGCCTGTATCTGACATTTCTTAGGTCCATCACCCCAGGGGTAACTTGCTGCATACCACCAAAGTGCACATGGTATGGGCATTCCCCAGGGACAAGTAGCTATGGCACAAGGTGCATCACTGTTACTTCTCCTTGGGGAACCAAAGATCTGTGCTCATCTGGATGTGGCCGTAAGGGGTTTCTTGAGCATCATCTCTGTTTAAAAGCTTGAGGACCTCTGCACTAGAGCAAACAGGTACAATTAGAGCCTTTTTATTAATTGTGTTTTTTAATCCCAATCACTCTGCATATTCAAAAATGTAATTTTTTTAATATCTGGTTTAAGTGCCATATAGACATTAGTGTATTTTTAGATGAACACATGGTGCTATACAGCTGCACTTTTATAAGGATTTCACTTCACTAAACCGTGTATTTATTTTGACTTAAGTAATAAATGAGATGGTGCTGTAGGCCCCCAAAAGCAGCAGTAGCAATACAGATAAACCGCAGCAGTGATAAATGCCCTGTTACTTTTCCCTGGGGAACCAAAGATCTGTGCTCATCTGGACATGGCCATAAGGGGTTTCTTGAGCATCATCTCTGTTTAAAACTATACTGGGCAATGAATAACTCATAGGTCATGTGAATGGCTTAAATCTAATTTTTCTTTTCCTTTTATCTCTGACACTTTCCTTAGAACAGAAATCCCATTAGATTTTTGATGATAACGCTCTAGGGTTACCAGCCTGGGAATGGTGACTCTATAATATAGTCTGCATAGGACAGGGGTGGGCAAAATGCGGCTCAGAGGCCGGATGCGGCCTGCCAGGCCATTCTATCCAGCCCGCAGGGCCCCTAAAAAATTTAGAAAATTAATATTAATCTGTCCTGGGCTGCCTGTTATGCGGCCCTCGATGGCTTGCCAAAACTCAGTAAGCGGCCCTCTGCCCAAAATAATTGCCCGCCCCTGGCATAGGAGAATCTCCTCTAGGCTGCAACTGTAAATGCTCAAATCTAATACAACTTAATTGGACTTTTGGTAAGGCTTATCTGTGTCTCTGGCCACTTCTCTATTGGTTTTACAAAACAACCCATAGCAGGTGTAGGTTTCAATAGGCTTTAAGAGAAAAGATAAAATAAGGAGCAAAACAAGAAATGTCTCATAACAAAACAAAATCAATCAGGACAAAAGGGTAAAAAAAATAAAAAGAGAAAGAGCCTCAGAAGCTTTCAACAAAGTATGCCCTATGATTTAATGTACAACGGAGGCTTTAGCTTTCAAGAGGAAAGAAGAAAGAGAAGTTATCTGATGTTCTGTATCATTGCAAGTAAATGCTTTGTAGGATGTTGCTCATAAAGAGATCTTTCTGAGGTTTTCTCTAGCACCTATGACCATAATGTCCAAGACCTAGTAAATTTAATCACTGAATTCATCAAGTGAGTCAAGATTATAGCAAATATAGACATAAAGGAAAAATAGAATTAAAACACATGCATTAAAAATCAAAAGCAATCTACATAGATACAAGAGAAGAAAATGCTATATAATCCATTACATTTCCATGCAACTCACTTGCAGCCTGATGGCGTGTTCATGTTTCCTCTTCATATCGTTAATGTGCCATGCCACTCTCTGCATTGTATCTATAGCATCTAGTACAACATCATACCCTTCAGTGTCCTTGTCAAGGTGGTTTTCTATTTCCTATTAAAGAATCCAGTAAGAAAAACAATTATTTACATCTAGATGAAAAGAGTTTGAAATGTTGGCAAGGCTTTTATTGTTACTCTTTTGTCTTAGAATCAAAATTACCTGACTGCAGTGATGTGTACTCTGATATTTTTGTATATTTTGTCACCAGTTTAGACTAAACAAGTCTGGCAAAACAAAGTTTTACAGTCAGCTGAGTACTACTCAAACTGCTGCCGAGACGACACATTAAAAGAAAAAGGGAGGAGCCACCAATGCATCACACTAATATACAGAAGACAGACCTTTCTAGGTGAAGACTGCTTATGATTTCTGGAAGCACAGAATGCATCTACATGCCTACCAAAACCAGACCCGATTACATTCAACTTTCGACTGGGAAGGGAAGGATGCACTACACACTTTAAATCATGATCTCTGTCTCTTTACATTTAATTAAAATGTGACATTGTAACAGGAAACATATGTGGAAAATGTTAACAATAAAGCAGGAATTTCTGAAAATGTTCCTTAACTCTATCCACAGAGTATGGAAATAATTCCCAACTGCCCCAGTCTTTCCAGCAAATGAAATTCAGATAAATCAATGGTGTTTATAATTATTTAACCCTTGTAATAGTCGTCACCTCACCACTTGGATATATGGAAAAACAAGTGCTTTTCATTTGAATGATAAATGTTGTATGAAATTGCTCATACCTGACAGCAAGGCCCTCCCAAAAATACATTGGAATTATAGACCGGAAAAAATCTGAATATTTGCATGCACAAACTGAGTCAATGCGCCCAAAACAATTACCATACACTTCCTAAGCCAAATGTATTTATACACTTTTAAGGGATGAAAAAATGTTTCCATATGTACAAAAAAAAAAAAATCAGCAAAACACTACACATCTCTAAAACAACTTAAAACTGTTCCAACTGTCCAGCACAGTGAAAGCTCTGGAATATGGAGGTACAGCCCTCGAGACAGAAGTGTTTATAATATGCACATACGTGTAAAAGCAGGTGATACTTGAGGATTCGCTGGACAGGTTTTAGAAGATAGGAGCCCAAGGGCAGGGAGTGATGTAAAGCTTCTTGCCGTTCTCTGAAGAACTTGGCCAATGTCTTGTTCCTCATGCACTCTGTTAGGACAGCTACTGACCTGGCAACATAAAATACATTTCTTAAAAATAAATGCTGCTTCTACAAATCAGGACACACAGTCAGGAACTGTTCCTTTCATTCCCTGTAGTGGGGTATCAAATTCCAAAGCTTCTGCTTTTTCTTCAGAGAGAGAATTCTTATCTTGGGATATTAGGTATTTTGGTGCATGACAGAACATAGCCCTAATTTTTAGTGAAGGCAAACAGGAATTACTAAGAAAAACAACAATAAAACAATTAAAAGCAGAAAAGCTTCAGATAAGTACTTCCCTCCTTTTTAATATTATGATTTGAAAGAAAAAGCACAGAAATAATGTTTTTTCTGCATGTGGAAAACATATTTCTGATAGGACTGCAACTGTGTCCTTCACTTATTCATATCAAGTTACATCCTCTAAAACTGGACAGAGCAAGAAGGAAAAGGTAAAGAGAGGACAAAAAGGGCTTACCTTGGATAATTGGTGCAGTACTGTGTATATATATGGAAATCTTCACTCTGTGTGTTGAGGGGGGAAAAAAATAACATTCGGATTTTGTCAAAACTAATTTACAGATCCTAGGTCCCCTCCTGATCCTAGCATTTAGAAAAATGGTGCAAGGCTGAGAGCTCACTGGTTCAGGGGCGGGGGGGATTGACAGTGGAGAGGGTGGGTGAGAGTTTGCAGTGGAGCACTTCCTGTGCATGTGCACAGAGGGGAAGGGGAATGCAACTCCATGACCCTCGGTTCCACCGCTGAGTAAGACCAACACAGCTTTTTCATTTGATATTGTTCTCGCTCATCCTATTCATTATCCCCTTCCTTCCACGGAGTCCCAGGTTAGCCTGAATTCACATTGTTCCACACACCTGGATCAAGGTCTAATGCAATATTGCTCACCTTCCCTCCCCTTTCTGAAAAAGCTCTTAAATTCAACTCTTGTATGAACTTTCAAGTGAAAAGAAATATTACACTGTTTTCTGTGTTCACTGTTCTTTATTTACTGACTTTCACATTAAAGTCCCAATCCTGAAAAGTACTGAATGCCTTCCCAAGGGGGGTTCAGTGTTCTCAAGGGCTGTTCACAAGGGGTGTTCAGTGCCCTCAGGTCCTCAGCACCTTACAGATCAGGACTTTAGACTAAATTTGGGATATGTACACTAGACTTATGCTTTTGGCATATTTATACATCACACAATACTACTAACACATCATAGTACTGTAGGAATTATCCTAGATGTTGTGTATTAGTTATAATTCACTACTGTACACTATAACTTAATATAAAACCAGGAAATACAAAATACAATGCAACAGAATACAAAATTACAGGTGAAATGGTGAAGACCATAACTTAGGACTGCAATAATTCAACCATATTGCAGAGCCAGTGTTTTACTAACTTTGCATAAAAAAGAGAAATTACACTTAGCAAGATCAAAAGTATCTATATATTTGCAGATAATCAATGATATTATAGTCAAATAATTACTTTTTCAATTTCTTGATTACTGAATTCTTCATTTTATTTATTTATTTATGCAGTTTGTATGCCACCCTTCCGAACAAAAGCACAGGGTAGCTTACAATAAGAGAAATAAAACAACTTAAAAGGACAAGTAGCATAAATATAATTAAACAAGAGATTCAGTGAACATCTCTGCCTAGTTATGGTTGCTAAATGCCAGCCCAAATAGAAAGGCCTTGCAAGACTTCCAAAAGATTCCAGACATGGGCTCTGGAGGGTCACAGGAAGGAGGGAGACTATCTTTACCTAGATATCCTTAATGTTACAGTGAAATATTTTTCCTACTTTACTTCTATGCAAAGAGACAATGCCTGAAAAAGGGTAGAAAAACACAAGCAAGCAAATGCGGAAAGAAACTGCCTTTTCTATTGGAACTTTTAAGTTCCTTTCTGTGCAGCTGTTTATCTTACACAATTTGAAAACAACTACTGTACACTTCACTAGTTATGCCTATATTTTAGTATACACCTGCACAGTTAAGGACATTTTCTATTAAGCATTAGGCATGTAATTTTCTAACTGTCATCAGTAATTTCACGTTTGAGCAGCTTAAGGAAGAAAATATTAGCCACAAAGGTGAATGCTTTAGAAAGCTATGATCGTTTAAAAACAAGAAAGTTCCACTTAGACTGTTTTGTAACTAGATTTAGTGGGGGTACCAGTCACTCACTGCAATAATGGTAGTTTTATAATAGCTTTTGTGCTAATTAGATTCCCCGGGGTAAACTAGGCTTTTCCTCGGGGCCAAATTTTGCCCTCCCACCCTTCCTCATCCTTTCAATAACAACATTCCTTACTGTTTTATGATGTCTGTCTCTCTCTTCCCCCATAGCAGATGTATTTTACAAGTTTGCAATTTATACAGTACTTCTATCCTGAGGATGGGGCATGAGGGGAAGGATTATGCAACTGTAAAGTATTTTTGAAGCAATTACTTTCCCCATTTTGCAGCCTTGATATTCCTGAACATAGCCCTCTTATAAACAAGACCTCCAGGTTCCATTTCAGGTATCTTATTAGCTGTTCTGACACAAAGCAACACAATAAACACACTCCAGGAGTAATGTTTTCTCATTACTAATAGTTTATTTTGACAGAAAGTGACAATGGTATCATTTACTACCCTGAAGAGCTTCAGAAGATGGTTTTTGTGGTACGCCTTCAGCTAGAGCAGGCTCACTCAGCTGCCTCTCGTTGCCTCCACATTTCCATCAGTCAATTACTTTTCTTTTCCTCCCATAGCTTTTCCAGCCTCTTCACTGTGGCTAGGGACAGACATTCAAAAAACCTGAGCCTGAATTCATTCAATCTTTACAGGTTAGTTTAGCCGGTCTAGGTTGAACTGATTTGCAATTGCACAGACATTCCCTCTGGACTGAAGAAATATAGGCATATGCCTGCAGTAGCTCAGGCTAGAAGCCGGGGGGCACTACATCAGCCCTCCCTTCCCTTCTATAGTGCTGAGCTGAGGGAGGGCATGGTTAAGCCCCAGCAGGACCTCTGATTAGGGAGGGGTTTAAACCCCCACCCTGCCTGCACCATCCCAGGCTTTTTCCTGCTCACTGCTCAAGGTGCAGGAATGTTGCCAGCCCCCAGCCTCATGCTAGGACTCTAAGGCAAAGGTGGGGTGTGCAGTGCACACATCTGTTGATGATACTGAGCTTTTTAATCTCCCTCTCCCTGCTTCTGATAGGCGAAGGAGCCAGCAGGGAGCTGATAACACATTAGTTCAAGCTCTTCTTAGACAGCTTTTTCCAAGGAAGGAACAGAGTGACATCACAAGCTGACCTATTGATTAGCTCCAAAAAGCCCTAAGCAGACACTGTTTTGTCTGCCCATCCCAGTGAAATTGGAGGCACACACACAGACACCTCTCAGCATTAGTTAGTATACCACATGCCTAGGGTCCATGGGGCTGGGGTCCATGCTGTGGGAGATGGGAGGGGGGAGGGGGGGGATTCCTGCTTGAGCTGTGAGTGGTGGGAGGATGGGGAGCTGGGGGAAGTGGGCAGACCTTGCTGTGCCTGCAATCTAAGCCGGAGCTCTGGCTAGGGAGCAGAGGGGCAGGCCAGCCCTGCTCTCTGGAGCAGATAGCATAACCCAGGGCTGCAAAGCATCTGGGATGCTGGGGGACTCTGGTTTAACTTAAACCAGGAAGGGGTCTGGGCAGACACTGTATAAACCAGTTTGACCCAAATCAGTTAAGTCTGATATTACATTCAACCAGGTTTATCAAACCAGTTTCAGCCATTTTGAAACTGGTTTATGTGCACTGAACTTATGTTCTGTTACAGGTTTAAAACAGTTTCTGATCACTTAAATGGTTTATATGTAATGTCTGTCTCTAGCCTGTAAGACTAAGCTATGACACCTCACTCACAGTACTTATTCCTGAGCTTCCACAGATCAATAAGTATATGAGTGGAATAATTTGACCCTCTATGTGAAGTCAGTTCTGTGGATGGTACACCAGATTATTTCAAGTTGATTATTTGATTGTAGTATCTACCACTGCCAGATAAATCTTCCTAGTTCTAATTACATTCCTCTAAAGTAATACAGTCCTCAGCAAAGTTTTCTTCGTGCATTCATGTACAATGTTCTGGCACTGCCCTCAGAATACCCTACATCTGTGGTATTAAATACTTCAGTTTAGTCTTATACACCTCAAAATGATTTTTCTTAATCTTTCATGCTTGACTCATTTTGCTGTTACTGCTAGTTCTTCTGGTGGGTTACATACACCCTGTTGTCCACACCCAGAGACAATGAGCTTGTGTCATAAGCTATTAATGTATGTACTTGGAAATAACAGCTGCAGCTGAAAAGCATCTCAGCTACAACTATGAATTAAGCAAACCTCAATCTGGTGCAGACATTACACAGTGTAATTTTCTCAAGCAATCATTATCAAACTAGTTATCACAAATATTAAATCAGGAGCGCTACAAAGACAATAAATATGATACCCAATATGATGGAAAAAGGCAGGGTATATGCTCATAAGACTATTTTTTGTTAAATATAGTATGTTCTGATCACTCAATTACAATAAGGTATAATGTATAAACACCACAATGTGAATGAGATAGACAACATAGAATTTTCTGTAACCAATATTTTATAATATATGTTCTTTAGCGTAGGGCATATAACTGTCCTGCTTTTCAGCTCATAAAAAGGGTATACTGTGAAATTTTAATGGAAACATTCTTTGTCCAACTACCTATCTCAAGGTTTTACACTGGTGCCCATTGCCATAGTAACTATCTGCTCTCCATATAAAATTAATAGAAAGAGGCAAGTCTTCTAGCACACTTCCTTCCTTTGGGGATTAAAACTTGCCAAGGATTTGGTTTCTTGGTTTTTAAATACATTTTAGTGTTGCTATAAACACTGAAAAACTAATCAATTGAAAATTTTAAAAAAATCTTGCTAGGCAAGCAGTCAACAGAAAATACATTTGCTTTCAAGCTTTTAAGTCTTTTAAAATCAGTTGCAAACACATTTCAGCACAAATAATAGAACTTATGTCCCGCTTCACACTAATACAGCTAACTACCTCTCTCTATTTTTAATGAGTCAGGTAAACATTTACCACAAAAGATAGTCAGTCATGCAAATTCTGTCTCCAGAATGATAGGTTTAGACTCAATCAGCCCAATAAATCTAGCATCCATCAACATCAGATACTGCCCTCAGTCCTTAGAAGAATTCTTTTTGATGTTAGCTGAGCAAATGGATGAAGGCCAACGTATGCTCATAAATCTGCAGTTTATGGTATACAACAATCAGGAATTCTTAGAAGCATTACCAACTTTTTTTTTTTTTTTTTTAATACTATAGTAATCATGAGGTAGAAGCTTTCCTTAATATTTTTTTTTATGCGTATGTACTTTCCAATATGGCTCACAGCATGCATACAGAATTCAGTAAGAAAAATCTACCCCTCAGAGGTAAAAGAAAAAAAGATCATGACTTACAAATAACTTACAAATAACCAACCCTGCTCCTATTTATGTATGTTATGCCCTTTTACTTGTCCCTCTAACATGCATATGAGAAATTGTGTGGGCTCTGTACTGTACTTAATCCAAAATAATCAAACTCCATTTGACCAGTTTAGGATGAGAATCCCAAACCTCAATATTCTGTCAGTAAAACTGCCTGGCCACCTGCCTTTCTACACTTAAGATAAGGCAGTTTTTGCTCAAATGCTCAGCTGATCTTATCTGCTTCGCAACAGATCCTAGGAAGAGGATTGTTCCACCAGACAGCTAGGGCTGTACACATGAAAGTCAACACTTCAAATTACACTCACACAGTAGTTGAAGTAAAACTTTTCTGTCAATATTTTGAAACTTTAACACCAGGTATTCTGATACTACAGCAGAGATGACTAACTACCGTAGATCATCAGTTGGCAAGGGTTTAGGGCAGGGATGGGCAAAATACGGCCCGGGGGCCGGATGCGGCCCACCAGGCCATTCTATCCGGCCCATGGTGCCCCTAAAAAATTTAAAAAATAATATATATCGGCCCTGGGCTGCCTGTCATGCGGCCCTTGATGGCTTGCCAAAACTCAGTAAGTGGCCCTCTGCCCAAAATAATTGCCCACCCCTGGTTTAGGGCCACAGGCTGGATTAATTAGGGTCAGGTCCCAGGTAAGCTGGTGAAACAATTCCTCGCCCCCCCGTCATTGCAGCACCTGCTATCTCATGCAGCCACATTGTGTGCCAAGCTCCTGCTTGGCTGCAACACTGTAATGGCTTGGTGGTACAGAGCCCCCCAGCTATGGCACATGCACAACTCCCTCCCTCCCCTCCCCGTGCCTGGCCATAACATAGGCAAAACCCCCTGGATCTACAGGCTACTGCATACTGCCAACCCATGAACTAGATTATCATCCCCGAGTTCTCAAATTCACTTGGGTCTAACAGTACCTTTGTGCAGAAGCAGCAGGGAAAAGCCCTAAAAAGGAAACCATATAACCATTCCAAACCTATCACATTCACATTTGTAGTCAGCTCTGACTGAAAAAATCACTTTGCATGTGATGTAGCCAATACTTGTTATGGGGGTATAGCATCTCATACAACCCCCAAAGACCTCTTGTCTGCCTGTGTCATGAAGTCACCCTGAACAAAGGGCTTTGACTATCTCATGCCAACTCCGAAAAAACTTTATAACCAATTCCACAGGGATCTCACTGATGCACCAGGGCACCCCATATACCCTAGATCGATTTTTCTTATCCATATTCAATCCCAAGATAAACAAGCAATGCAAGTACTCTTAAATGAATATTATTTTGGAACTGGCTTGAATTCAGTCAAAAATAGCAAGGTTACACTACCTCCCTGAGCATCTGTCAGCACTTGCTGCATTACAGTTTTATAGATGCACAAAAAGCACTTAAAGAAAATAAATGTAATAGATGTCAGAGTGTAAACTGAAGCCAATGCCCTGCCTATCTTTTTACTTTAATGAGCTGCTAGATTAGAAGCAAGTCTCCGTTGTGTTGCTGAGCTGCTGACTGGGTTTCAGAAAATGCATGTTCTAAATTTCTGGGTGCTGAGTGAGAAGTGTGGAGTGCCAGAATTAAACACTCCTGTACAACTCCTCATTTAAATGTAAATGTGTGGAATACTGAAATCAGTCTTCTAATTAGCACTGGCATTATTACAAGGAAAATGAAAAACTGGGAGATGGCAAGAAAAGATACAAGCAAACTTTTATATGAATAATTAAGCCACAGTTGAGCTCGCACTGGAACCCTTTTATCAGCCTCTGATTACAGTTATAAGCAAAAGCCAAAACATTTCAGAGAACTTTAACTGGACTGAACTTAACATACTTTTCCTTCCATGTACACAAACAGAATCCACAGCTGGTGTAGCTCCACTGACTTCAATGGGACTACACTCATTCATACCAGTTGAGGATCTTGCCCACAGTGTACTGAAATATTGTCAGTATCCATACTTCAAGACTTCTCAATTTCTATCCATGACCTGTAGACAAGTGACCCATAGGCAAATTGTAAAATGAATACAAAAACACTGAAAGTTTTCTTTCATCGCTTGTCAAACCACTGACTGCCATTAGCTATGCAAGATGGTATGAATGGATTTTTTATTTAAACAATGTTGCAAGTTGTTATTAAATATTTATGTAGTGTCATCGCTTTGCATGTTTCCTTTGTCTGTTACTGAGTTTTAGGTTACCATCTGGTTTACCATCAAGGATATCCTGCTAAAGCCAACAAATACAAGCTGCTGTTTTAATATGTATTTGCTGTGGGCAGTAAACAAAACAGAAACTAAGAGAGAGATTTCACTCCACATTTTACAGTCTTTGCTCAAGACGTACTAACGGCATTTCACAATCTTGGAGCAGCTGAATCTTCTCTGCAATGCAAATCATGGACAAGTACAGCACTTATTAAAGAGGAAATGACTTCAATGGGAAATTCAAATTATCAAATAATGTATGAATGCAATTCCACCCGTGCATAAATAAAATATAAGTTGTTATGTGGCAAGTTTCAGTTAGCAGAGATTTTCTGAATGCTTGGGTTTTGGCAATAGTGAGTATTAGACAAAATATGCAACACCACACAAGTTATTCTTAATAAAAAGACATGGGCATAATTTTATTTCAGAGAACAAGTTTCAATTTTTCTCAGTATATGCCTATACTAAGCATTGTCTGACCTAACTTTCAAGAATCTGCCTCAGTAGAGAGATTTAAAATGACCCAGCTAGATGTCTAGCCTTTCCACAGAGTCAATGGAGGGACCTTGTGGAAACAAGAATGAATCACACCTACATCGTCGAGTCATAGAGAAGTAGGGCTGGAAGGGACTTCAAGAAATCGTCCAATCCAACCCCCGTGCTTGTGAGAGGATCATCTATATCTGCTATGTATGTGTTTATCTAACCTATTCCTAAAACTACCCAATCAACTCTGTTGCACAGCTACAAGGCACATGGCCCTAAAACACCAAGAGCCTGCCACAGGTAAAGCAAGGAGATGAGAGCTATCAGTTTCCTACCACTGCAAGTGTTGTTAAAATGCGCTAGAGAGATGAAAGAGGGCCATGCTCCCCTGCTACAGAGGAAGTGTCTAATATAAAACATACACACAGTCCTGGGAAGCAGAGACAATCACGCAGGACTCCCCTTTCCATGGGCTACAGGGGAAAATTCCTTTTTTCCTTGTTCTCCTTCTAGTCCCATAAGCCTTGCATTCTTAGCTGCTCAGTAGCCCAACAGGACAGGTAGAGAGAGACCTCACCTCACTTATTTGGCAGCCAGAAATTTGGAGACAGGGGAATAGCAGCAGCGTTAATGGCTGTTCCCCTGCTGCCAAATTTCCAGACCTGTGAAAAGCCTTGCAAGCCTGATAACGTGGCTCTGCATGCTAAATCACGCTGGCTTGCAGTTGGAGCTGGAATGTGGAGTCAGCACGGCACATGGTCAAATCTCAGGCATGGGGTCAGGGAGGCATGCTGAATCATGCTCACAGACTGACTTTACTTGAGATCTAGCCTGCGGACTGAACTTTTGCTACTTTTCCACCCCACAGGCCCACCAGAAGGTTGGACATGACGTTTCTAATCAGGAGGTTACCAGGCCAAAGCTGGACAGAAGCAGCAGCACCTCCACCAACCATTCTGAGTTGTAGATATGAATTAAAAGTTCTGGATTGTGTCCAGGTAACTAGCAGGGTCTCTCTGGAGACGCATGCAGATGTTGTGCACTTTCAGTGAGCCATTCAAACTACACAGAAACTTAGGCAAGGAGAGAGACTGCCCTGGGTTGGCTTACAAGCCTACAAGCCTGGGTAGAACTACTGAACTCTAAAATGGAAGCAGACACTTCATTTAGACATCTACATTAGCGTGTAGGATGCTGGTGCCAGGCCAACCTGAACTGCTCCTCAAAAATGTCCCTCTTCTGCCTCAGTCCTAGTTATTCTGCTACCAAATTTAATCTGGCCCAGGGAGTATATCTGCCCTGTTATGAAGGGGGAGAATGATCTACATTAAAGAGGGCTAGATACCAGATGCACTCCTTTAGAGGTGCAGTATAGAAAGCACAGGGCAGAAAATGGGGTAGTTTTGCGATACCTTTGAGATCTCTTGATTTGGGCAGCTGGATGGGGAAGGTGTGGGGGACCTGATGTATGCTGTAGACTAAATTAGATCTATGCACATACACCAACAGAGAACATGTGTCTAAATTTATTAAATCTGCTTAATTTTCTAATGGAGAAAGTACATATTCAGTTAAAAACAAAAATAATTTTCCATCATGTCTGAACCATCCCATGAGGAAAAAACCCCATTTTAAAAAATGTAAATAGCTATTTTACATAGCAACTATTTCACTGCCACCTAATACCATTGAGTCTTTCCTTTTTGTTGTGATCTGCTAGGTTTTCTTGTCGATCACATTATACCACCTACCAAGTTTGGACATTTTGGAATTAAGACATTCATCTTAATCTTGCATGTAGTGAAGCAAAGAGGTGTTAAACTATACATTATGAGCAGTAGTAACTTACCTTGGAAACAAAACATTCTGCTATTGCTACAGGGTCATTTTCACAGTTTTCCAAGTCTTGCAAAAGTTCACTAATAAAAAAAGATGGAAAAAGGAACATTATTTTTTATGATCCATTTTATACCCATGTACTTGACATAGCTTTGTCTTTCTTCACATCATAATAATCGCTGCAGCTTAAACGTAAGTTAAAACTAGACCAATATTCAAACCTAGAATTTTATTGTTTCTTCCCATAGAAAACTCAACTGTATTTACCTGTCTTCTGTGTTATTAACTTTATTAACCTATCATTAGGGACAAGATCTTCAACCTTAATCATGTACAGTTATATGAATATATAGATGATGTGCATACCACATATGTATCTGTTCAGATGTGCAGTCAATTAAGCAGACTAGAGATCTGCAAGTGCATGTGGCCAATTAACACACATTCATAAAATAGGCACACCTGCAAATGTATGCATAGAATTACATGATCCTGATACAAGGAGTCCATTCTGACTCAACTTCAGGAGGTCAATACACAATGTTGCATCTCGACCTTACTGCCCTAAGTCATCTGAAACTGATTTCACATTCCTCAGTATCTTTTAGGATTTTTTACTAAACCCCATTATCAGAAAAGGGTTGGAGGGTCTATGACTTTTAACTAGTTTGGTAAAGTGAGGTGGCTGCTAGACCTGCTAGGGTCTTCTACTCTTCTTTCTTGCTCTGGTTGAGAAAAACTGTTGCTTTGTGTCTTTGTGGAACAGGCGCTTGGAAATGCCATTCCAGCATATACCATTCATAATCGCCACGTCACAACACAACACAGCTGACCTTCTTAGATGACTTAGACAAGTTTTGCTGCTAACCAGCTTCATCAAGGTGAGTAGAATGGGAATGTTACAGCAGCATATTTCAAAATCAAGGAGGAGACTGCTTCTGTTCATCTGTAGTGATGGTCAAATGGAATGGAGTGAAATTTAAAATGCAATGAAGCAAGTGTCCTGTTATAAGAAAATTGTTTTCTAGCTTCTAATACTAGGGGTTTTGCATGACAGGCTCTACCTTAGCTAGTTTGAGAAGCAGAGATACATTACAAAGAGGAAGGATTGTAATCACTTCACTAATAAGAAAACCTCCCATTTTGACTGGAGGGAAAGTAGCAGACTTGGAAAGAGTTTTCTTGAAGGAACGACAAAGTAGACAAAGGATGCTTGAAAAAAATGCAGGAGAAAATAAAACCCTAAGTATAAACTTCAATAATTCTACCATGTCAAACAGGAGATGAATTCTTTACAACAGGAGGAAAGTCTTAAGTCTTATGCTTAGTATTGTCCAAGATTCATCTATTCTTGGGGGAATGTATGAGAACATTCTCATTTTTCATTTTATGGTGCAAGATGCACAGAAAATCAAAAGGGAGATAATTCAGGCAGAGGAGGAAAACGTCTGTGATGACCCTCTGGTCCCAGAGGTCTAGTTTGCTAGACCTCTAGCAAAAGTCCTACTGAGACAATATTATGGAACAGTAATCCTGATTTCCTGTCAAATGGACTCCCTAACAGAAGCTTTTTCCCTTTTCCTTAGGTGCCATTTCTTTACTAAGGGATAGCTAGTTTCTTGCATTACAGTACTGTATGCTCAGGATACAAAGCTGTATCTAGAAGACTTCTTCTTTCTTTTCACAGGGACATGATTTCCTATTTGGGAACCTGACTTGCCCTTATTCTTCAAACTTGCAAGAAAATAAATCACTCTATAACTCTGAGGAAGTCATTTAACCTCTGTACTCCAATTTCACCATCTGCAACATGGGGATAACCAGACTACTATTTGCTGATACCAAACAGTGGAGAAATACCACCTTGTAAAATTTGCTATATTTTTGTTTAGGAGTTCAAAGGCAGTGATAAAACAGTTGCTCCCTTAGTTTAGTCTTTCATTTCTTACAGACAACAAACAAATAGCATAGCCTTCAGTATTTATGCTATACTTATCAGGCTCATTGGCCATAAACTAAAAATGTCAACATTGCACAATGCAGTGCCATGCCAGATACTTTG
Source organism: Alligator sinensis (assembly GCF_000455745.1). Classification (NCBI taxonomy): domain Eukaryota; kingdom Metazoa; phylum Chordata; order Crocodylia; family Alligatoridae; genus Alligator; species Alligator sinensis. Next base: position 166,789 of record NW_005842527.1, read on the forward strand.
GTTTGCTTTAAATAAATTAGTTTGATGCCAGAATCAATTTAGCTGTGGTTGCACAGAGCTCTGTGCAGGCTACTATACCCTGGGAGTGTCTACGCGTGTTGCTATGGCAATGTTGTTACTGCACTGTGATTTAGTACTTCCTCTTGGAAGTACTAAATCACAGTGCAGTAATGGCCCATACTGCACCATACATGTGGCACAGTTATTTTTAGCAGCTATTTTGCCATAGTGGCACACTATACTGGGGCAGTGCGTCACTACAGCAAAGTACCTGCTGGTCACATGTAGATGCCCATGGATGCTATGTTGCCATAGCACATTGCTATGGCAGCATACCATCACACGGAGACGTGCCCCCTGAGATGCAGCATCAACTAGCTTCTTGGAGTTTTGCAATACCACAGCAACAAAACTGCAGTGTAGATGCACAATGAATGAGTGCACACAAAGCTTGCATTTGAAAGAATCCTAACATTTCTCCATCTCAGTTACTGGGAGAAATCACACTGGTGTATACTATGGGTTCCAGACTCAACTGGACTACATACAGGGCAGTAGAGCCAGTGTTACTGTGGGTTGGAAAGGCTAACAAATAGGACTAATATTCAGAGGTCAAGAGAGGGGGAGGAAAACAATACCAGGAATTTGCACCCCATTTTTTTCATTTTTATCTTGATTAGGTTGAGTCAAAGTTTTGCCATAATCCACTGCTCCCTCCCCTCCCCTGCCCACTGAGAGCTCTTTAAGTGTCTTGGAGGGTATACTGTTTTCAAGGCAAAATACAGTTAATGGTCTACCTGAAGGCATATTTTCAAAGTCTCAAAGTACCATAAGCCATCTAAGTATTATCAGAAGTCAACAGTAGTGAGCTGGATACCCAATCTCCTTCTTGTCCCTTTGAAAAAATCTTATATGCACATATCTTTTGATTGCAACTAAAATTACAATCATCATTTGATCAGCAAAACAAGAAATGTCAAGTGTAGGCAAGTAGTTATTTTAATACTGATTTTCATCTACCCTGTGTTTTGACATGTTTATAACGAAGTCTCAAAATGTCATGCCTCCAATAAAACAGAAAATCAAGAAAAATATAGCACCAGCATAATTATGTGGCAAAGCTCATGCAGCCAAAACTTTAAGGGAGCAAATACTTTCTCCATTTTGTTCTGTTTTAATTAAATGCTATTTTTTAAAGCATAGCATTAGAGTTATTTAAAAAAAAATGTTTCTCTTGACAATCATCCAAATTATGTCACTATTAAAATAAAAGCAGGATTCACCCAACATGGTAAAGACTGGTCCTACCCCAATAATTGTATAATTGAGTAAAGGCATTAGAAGGGTACTGTCAAGTAGTAGACATAGGGCAGTGGGAGATGCATGTCAGCAGATGCCCCAGCTGCCAGCCCAGATTCGGTAAATGCTCATTTGCTGGCCCCCTACAACCATTCTTAGGACAGGTTCACCTAAGGGTGCCTACAGATGTTTAGGGGCCATGCTTTAACTCATGGCACTTTACACAAAGCACCATGAGTTAGAGTCCTCCCCCTCCCCGATCCAATAGATATTTGGATGGTTGGGTTGGGGAGACTTCAGCCTGCTTGCACTGGTCCCAGCTAGTGCTCCAGCAGCCTCCAAGGAGGCTGCTGCACCACCCCTCCAGGCTGCGGAACCACCCCTCCCCCTAGCTCTGGCTCCTTCCAGGGCTGTCAGCAGGACAGGAAGGGGGATAGGGAGAGAGCAGTACACAGTTGCTGGCTGGACTTTGCCTAGCTGGGGCTAGAGGAGGGTGGAATGGAGCCCCGTTGCCTCATGGGCCCCCTCAGCTACCCTGGCTGGGGTACTGGGGGGAGCCCCCTCCCCGATCCAATAGATATTTGGATGGTTGGGTTGGGGAGACTTCAGCCTGCTTGCACTGGTCCCAGCTAGTGCTCCAGCAGCCTCCAAGGAGGCTGCTGATCAGCTACCCTGGCTGGGGTACTGGGGGGAGCCAGGCCAGGCCTGGGAGGTGAGGGGGCTCCCTTCCCCCACCCAGGCCTCTTGACAGCAGCAGCAGCAGCCACTGGCTCAGCTTTGCCATGGCTGGAGTTGGGTGGGGAGGGCAGGGTGGAATCAGCCTCCTCACCTTGTGGGCCCAGCCAGGCTCCCCCCTGTACCCCAGCTAGGGTAGCAGGGGTGGAGGGAAGGGGAGGCCATGAGGCAAGGGGGCTCCATTCCACACACCCCCTCCAGCTCCAAGCAGGCGAAGCCCAGTTAGCAACTGCATGCTGCTCCCTGTCCTCCCCGTCCCCTCCCTCCCTTGCTGACAGCTGCAGGGGTATGGCTGGCCTGAGCTGGTGCTTGCTCATGCAAAGGTGTGAAAAATTAACCCAAGGGAACACAAGTTCCCTAAGGCGCTCTGCTTTAGAGTGCCTTCAGCTAATACCTGGTTTATCAAGGGTTAATTTTTCATGTGATTGGCCATTTTAAAAGCACCCTGCAGCCATACACATGTTATGTCACAGCTGTAGAACACTTCTAGGGGGCCGACTGCACAAAAAACATAATTTGTGTAAGCGCCCTACGTGTTGTTGCAGGACTGAATTCAAGAGCACTAGAATGGGTTACCTAGACCAAGATTTCGAACATACAGCCTGTGGGCTGTATATGGCCCTTGAACTGATTTGCTTTGACCCATGGGGTTCTCAGTGGGCCTGTGAATTCAGGGATAGAGCCTACTGTAAATCTTGGGATTAAGGGCCTCACTAGGGATAGCCTTCAGTGAGAAGGGGATAAACAATAGCCATGCTGACACAGTGCCACTTGGCTCCCTGTTTATGCTACTGTCACTGCCAGATCTGGATCTGGCCTGCCATTTGGATCTGGCCCAAGGGCTGGGTGGGTTTGACACCCCTGACCTAGACATGTTGTGCAAGTCTCTCTCACTGAACATTTTTAAGTGCAGATTAGAAAAATATTTGTCTGGGATTGTACAGATGGGGATGATTCTGCTTTGAGCAGGGGACTGGCAGGATGGAATGATCTCCTAAGGTCCTTTCCAGCCTCCGTTTTCTGTATTTGTAGGACTTATTTTAGGTTGCAAGTACAGCACTTAGAGCTGGAGAGTTTGTTTTAAAACATCTTTTACACTGCAAACAATTTGTAAAGACTCCTCTGGGATCAGACTGAGAGAGAATTTTCCTTCTCTATTTGGAAGGGGGCACAGTAAGGGAACTTCCTCCAACAAACAGAGAAAGACAGTGGGAACAGGTTCATTTAGTCTTTGGAGATGCAGCTTCCAAAGTCAGGAACAGGATGCAAGCACTGGTAGCTAGAGATGCAATCCCTAACACTGCCTGTCAATGCCTTCTAAAAACCAAGAACTGTTCAACTCCAGGAAGCTTCCATGAACTGAATCAGCCTCTATCACTTCTGTGGAAGAGCCACAAAATCCCAGGGCTAAAATCCCTTATGAAACCATGGTCAATAACTCCTACCATCTGTGCACAATAAGCACCTTTCAGAGTTAAGCAACTGTTCCCCATTTCTATGAATACCTCTAGGCACCAAAATCCACATTTCAGATTAATGGCCAAATTCCCATTTAGGAAAACAAAGTAGTTTTGAAACTGTAAAAATCACACATTAAAAAAAGGGAATTGAAAGCAGTAATTCATACCAGTCAAGTTAAACTTTTTTCAAATGTAAAATAAATAAATAAACAGACTTGAGAGTGCACTGAGAACCCAAAAGCTGCATGCCAAGTTTCAAACAGGAGTGAATTTTTACAGAAGAGAAATAAATCCCTGGATCTATATTGGAATCTATAATGAAAAAGCTCATAAGGCTAAAAGCTCACAATTTCCACATAGAATTTTAAATTAGGAGGCCTGGAAGATATTAAAGATAATTACTAGAACTTTGGAAGAATTTCAAATATTAGGTATATGACAGGCCCCAACAATTCTAGAAGAACTATTTCTCCTGAAAAAAATGTTCTGAAAAGCTTTTTAACTTCTGAAGATCCTTGTATTCTCATACAAAAACTGGTGTTCTATTAATCAGTATTTACTTTAATGTCTATTTGGAGTTTTGGTGGTATAACTGTGCCTACTCTAGGGGATTTTGCCAGCACAGTAAAGTTGGTCAGGAATTACTTCTCTTATTCCTGACCGATGCTCCTTATACAGTTTGAGCACGAGACAAACTATTTTTAAAAATCTATATCTGATTAAGTTGTGATCTCATTATGGCTCTGTCACATCACATTTAAGATACTGCTACTAGCTTTCCATCAAATTACAACCTATGCCCAGACAGAAGCTGGATGTGGCAACTCCCTTCATAAGCATTCTATGATCTGCATTGGGTGCATTGGGTTTCCAGGTGAAATTTAAGGTACTGATTCAGTAAAACCCTAAAGGGACTTTACCTGACCAAAATGTACCCCTCCCCCTCTGATTCTTCTCAGCGGTAATCAATAGATACATTTTAATCCAGCATCACAGAGAGGGAGGATACCAGCAAAGGTGGACTCTGAGATTAATTTGCAACTACAGAATTCACTTTTGGTCTTAGAAAGAACCAATCTCCTGACCTGCAGGACATGAAGCAAAGCTCATTCTTCTTGGGGGAAAAGATTTTTCAGGGATAAGGAATGGGCAAGCCTTCTGATGGTTATTTAAAGGGATATAGGGCATAAACAATGAATAGGGCTTAAGGTTTTTTTCTGGCTGAACTGGATTTAATGCGAGTTATGATGCTAGATTTCTTATACTATATCAGTTGTGCATTTGAATTCTTGTTCTACAAACCTAGATAAATAAGTAAATAAAAGCTAGCACTCAAACAGGAACTGATTCTTAAATACCTTAGTTTTAAACTAAGATGTACTGTTATGAGCTTTTTTCAGTTTGAAATTTTGATGAATGAAACTCAATCTCTCTCAAGTGTCACATTCACTTAGCAATTTTTTCCCAAGAAAACTGTAGTCATTTGCAAAATGCAATATTCATAGTGGCCTTATCCTCCTTTGGTGGGAGAAAGCCTATATGAGACAGTAAATCCAGTGAGTTTTGACATTTAGCATTTCCTTCTAAAAATTCTGTCAAAACTGAAAGAGGCATGGTCCTAAACTTACAGATGTTGAAAGACCTGCATAATCCAATACCTGTAGAGGCGAGAAAAGATTTTCTTTAAGTCACCAGTATATGCTGGGATAGGATGTGGGGAGTTTTGGGGACTGCAGTATAGATGAGTAAAAGATGCAGAGGGTTTCTCTTGTATGAAGAATCTGAGGGTGCATATAAACATCACATTTAGATTGCCCTAACTGAGCTTAGGGTGATCTAAATGGCTATATGCACATGAGTTTTCAGGGCTTTCCATAAAAATGGTGTGTCCATCACACAGAACTAACTTTAGATCAGCATGGGTTAACCACATCTAAAATGGGCTAACCCAACCTAACGAACACTTGCACTTATTCCCAGCACAGCTCTAAGGTATTTCTTACCTTCCAAACCTATCTAGCCCCCATGAACCAGGCAACACCTCCCCTCCCCCACCACAGACCCCCTAACCCCCCAGGAGACTTGTCAGCTTCCCTACCTCCAGCTGCCCACACCTTCTCCTGTCAAGAGGTGAATGCTTGTATGCACCAATCCCAATTCAGGTTTAGGTGGCTTAAACTAAGCCACCTAAACCTGAGCTGGGTCCCATGAATGCTTGTTTGTACTTCCAGTGCATTAACTCAAGAAGCTTGAACAGTTTAGAACACTACAGGAGCCAAATGTAGTGTAGGTTCAGCCACATTCAGGAGGTCATGATTTAGTAGAAATATAATGATGTTTCTTGGGTAAAACAAGAACTCCATTTCAAGGTGTTTGTTACAGTAGGGTCAGTTATGGCAGTGGTGTCAAAGGTATAAGCCATACACTTGATTTGGCTCATGGAGCCCTATCATTTTGCTTGCAGTTCTGCCCGTGGGTCTCTGATTGGACCCACACACTGCGGTTGCATGCATCAGTCCCAGGCGCACACTACCAGTTACGCTTGGGACTGGTTCCAGACACACACTGCCAGCAGGGCCACTCCAGCATGTGGGACTTATCTGCCTCATCTGGGACCTGATGACTTTAACACCACTGAGCTACAGCAAAAGCATGCTTGAAAAGCTACAAACACTCAGCACATAGAAGATATTAAAATAAATTGAGGGAATGTCTTAGTCCTAAAATTCACAGCTGAAAATCAGCATTCTGGACAAAGACTGTCTAACCAAAAGCACAAAATAACCTTGTAGAGAATCAAAGAATACCCTTTTCCTTATTTATATTCATTGGTTGTATTGACCTGATAGAAGAGTATTTCTCTGAGTAGTTTTGTCCCTTAATGCAGGCTCTTATCTTGTTTTCATTCAGTCAAATATTAACTTACCTGTTGAAATGGTAGATATCTCGTATGTTTCCAAACAGGGCTGATCGCTCTTCTGTCCCAAGGGAGAGCTTGGATTGGTCAGTGATACAATCAAGGTAATCCTGCAAGATAAATGAAAAGGATACCTTAAACACTCTCATCCTTTCTAGATCAGTAAATGGAGCTATCTTTAATAGTGCAAGATGAGTCCCCTTCATATCAGTTTCACATTATTATTACAGTAATCCCCTCAGTAGCTCTACCCTGAACAATCATTCTATTATGAAAGATAACAATACTTACCTGTTCAGCAAAACCATGAAAAGGGCTTGAGACTGAATGCTAATTTATGCTGCTTAGACTGGAGAGTGTACATTTTTCTAGCTACAATACACACAAATGTATTCAGATTTCACCCACAATGACAGCTTAATTGTCTCATTTTATTGTCTCAGTAAGGTCAGTGACATTCTTTCACATTTTTTTAAGTGAGTTACATTAATAAGAAACCTGGATTTGAACAGTACAGAGGATACAATGAGCAGAGGCTTGGAAAATGTAACTATTTCAAAAAGCTATAAAAATCATTTGCTTTTAATCCCAAAAGGGATAAAGCATAATTGCTGCCAGTCCATACAGGATAGAACTTCAATATATGTATCTGTTAGCACATAACTGTACCATGTATACTTCTAAATTGCCTATGACTTTGGCACATAATCTATAAAAGATTTATTTTCATGTCTAGAATTATGGTACATGAATTTAATAGCATATAAACAAGAGAAAAAACCTAGAGAGTATTGTTCTTGCAGGATCATTGCTATTCCACATCATCTACTGTTCTCGATAAGGGCTCTAATCCCTAATGTGTCAACTTGCATTATAGTGCACCTTTCCTTATTGTTCAGTGTGTATTCGGGCTCTTCAGATAAGGGCAAACAAATCCACAGTGTTTAGGAGAACGCAAGTTATAAAACAAGAAACCCAGTACATTGCCGCATTTATAAGAGCCACTCTGTAGGAGGAAGAAAAACAATAAAGGAAAAGTGAAAACAGATGAAACAATGTGAAATAAAAATAAATAAAATCTTTTACCCTGGGGTTAGACAATGTGGTGTGGCAACCTACCAAAAGCAACACAACATTCCACAACACTAGAGGGAAGGAACCCTGCAAAATGTCAGCTAGACCATGAAAATCTTTACAATAAAACTGCATTCCAGAGTCTTAAAGAAAAAAATTATCTGTACACACACACACACACACACAAAACAGAATTAGGACCAGACAAAGTATTTAATTGGGTATGAATTTGATATTTGGTATTTAGATGCATTCAGGAGGAAAGTTTTGAATGACAGGGGCTTCCATTCACTTATCCCTGTTCACACTGGTATAACCAAACTGGCTTCAGGACAACCACAGGTGTGATAAAAAATCAGATTTAGTCATTGCTGCACTTGCTTATTATCCCATTCATTTCTTCATTTAAAATTCCAATACCCTTCCCCCTTCTTCATCCCTCCTCCCCAATCAAACATTTTTCTTGCCACCCACCATCCTCAGAAACCAGCATCTTCTCCCTTACCAGCAATGCAGGAAAAGTAGCTTCATTGTCTTTAGAAAGACGAACAAGTGGCTGGTGACAAATAAGCCTCTACTCTCTCCAAAAAGCCTAGGTGTTACTTTTGCATTGCACATCTGTAAGCCAACTCCCCTACTAGCATCCTGTGACCTAGTAGTTCAAGCCTGTTGAAATATATTTGTGTAATAAGTTATTGGAACAGAGTCCCTAGGGCTTCCTCAACCCTGTAACTGACCTTCTGTTTTTCCTCAGAAGCTTTCTAAGTGTAGGCAGTTTGAGAAGTTTGGGGAGGCAGAAAGGATTGCTGTAGGTCAAAGAGCCAGAAGCAAATACAAAGTTGATCTGGGACTCTTCCAGCTGCAGCTATAAAAATTGTGCTTCTTTTCAACAGAACCTTAAAGAAAGAATGAGTGGAATAAATTAACCTTCTCTGGACCAGCAAAAAAAAAAAAAAAAGAAAAAGAAAAGAAAAGCAGCAAAAAGTAGCCAAAAAATGAATATGAAAGCTCAAACGGAATATGTATCTCTAAAAAGTTTTATTGCTATTTTTAGTACTGCAGGATGAATTGCAGCAGAATTATGGCATTACATGACAGAACATGCTTGAGAAAAACACCAAGCTTTAATGAAAAAAACATATAATGTGTTTTACCGTATAAAGAAAAACCTCCCTTTTTTCATTCATGTCACCCTTTCATGGGGGTTCCATTTTTCCAAGAGCAAGAGGCTACTAATTTTTACTTTTGTTTTTAAAGCCAGTGTATAGAAAACTATCAGAGTTTTCTGATATTGTCATCTCAACCAGTTTTATTTCATCTACTCATTCTTGGGTGTCCCATATCAATTCTTAAGAAGGAATGAAGAATCAGACCTTACTTTTTCCAAAATCAAAGAAAGCTCCACATGAGCTGGTGTATTGGAAACTGTCCAAAGATACGTTGATATTGGCTTAAATTACATAGCCACAACTGTTCTCTTTAGGGAGTTTTTTCCTTGGAACTATATTTCATCATTTCTTCTCAAACCAGAAGTACTTTAGAGAAACATCTGAAACTCATCCCTTGACTTCCAGGCGCTCCCCAGGCTGGGAGCACTGATCAGCTGACTGCCACACCATATCCACTGTACATGGGAGTCAAGGGCTCCTATGTGCCCCTGAGGCTGGGAGCCCCAATCAGCTGCTGCTCCCAGTTGCAGACTCATTGGAGCCCTTGACTCCAATGCCCATCCCCACTCAGTCAAGAGCAGAACTGATCTGACATCAGAGCCCTTGATTCCAATATGCTCCCAAGACTGGGAGCAGGGATCAGTTGACGGGCTCCCCCTGCACCATCAATATGGCATGATGGGGCTCTGATTCCTAATCCCACAATCACGCCTCCCACTATGCACATATAGCTGGGCAGGAAGCACAATTGTTGGGATTGCGCATCAGATCCCATTGCACCTATAGCTGAACATCTGTCAGGGGCCATGGTAATAGTTTTTCTTTCCGAGGTTAGAGTGAACAGTATGTTGCTTAAACATTACTGCTTGTTTTCAGTGAGGGAGACATCTGCATAAAACATGTATCTCATTCTCAGGTCTTCAGGGAACTGTGCTGGCTCATCTTTTGTTGTTGTTGCTGCAGCCACAGGTACAAGTTCAAAGGTGTGACTGCAGTTTGTTTAGACCTATGCAAGCCAGTTTTAAACTAATTAGCTTGGGTAATGATAATAACATTACCAAAGAACTATCATTAGCTAGCCACCTGATTATTTATGCAGCTTCATGGGCTGGTTATGCAGTCTGCACTGAGGTCCAAGCAGCTGCAGCTACATGACTATCAGCACCTGAATTAGCTAGCTTGGAGACAGCCACAGCCACAGCCACAGCCACAGCCACACACACACACACACACACACACACACACGACTGCAGTGTTGTAGTATAGATGTAACTTCTGAAAGGGATGCCAA
>NW_005842527.1:176743-177896 GCF_000455745.1 Alligator sinensis
AGAGAAAGGGAGACAGAGAAGTCACTAAAGAGGATGGGTTTTAATGCAAATCATCCAGATTCTTTTAAACCTGAGGAATTAAATCTTTCCTCCACACATCTCCAACTTAAATCCCAACACAAGATCTTTTTTCACTAGGCAAAGAAAAGCTCAAGAGGACACAGGACAGGACAGGAAAACATTAAGGATGCACATGGCTTATTTGGAGAAAATTTACTAATTTTCTTAACAGGATGTAATAATATACAGCAGTGGAGCCCAGATCAGCAACCCTTTGTGCTAGAGGCTGAGCAAGCATTTAGTAAATGTTAGATCCTGCCCCAAAGTTCTTGCGATCTAAAAAGAACAAGACGTAACAGGTGAAGGAGATAAATAGGAAGCCTAGAGTGGGTCGATAATGGTAGCAAGGAAAGGAAGCTAGCCAATCAGCAGCAAAAATCACAGCTCACTACACCTGCCTAGTCCATACTGCAGGTTTCTGCCATCATATGAAAGAGGGGAATTTTGTGCAGTTTTGCCACAGTAGCTTTGGTAAAGACCAAGCAAGATGTCATTAGGTAGAACGCTTGCACCAGCAGACAAAACTGGCCTTTGGTATAGCCTACCCTTCTCATTTATATGGGCTTATATACAGCATATGTGTTATCTTAAAGGCTTTATAAACTCATCCAGGAAACAGATATGATAATAGACAATAAACCTTCAATGGGCTAGTGATGAAAGTAGATCAAAGCTGTGCAGCCATATATTTTTTTCTAATTTAATTATCCTCTTTAGAATATGATACTTTAACCCCAAGTCACCCACTGAAAAGTACTGCCACATACAGTGTATCAAAAGCTGTTATCATCTGAATCCATAATGAAAGGACCGAAGCTACCTGATAACAAGTAGGGCTGCAGACATAATGACATGGTGCAGAAACCAATGAAATTTATTAGAACAAAGCATGAGGTGCATTAATTTTATTTGTTTCTTGTCAGCAGTCATGGCTTCCACTGTCGGCATTGAATGATTTGTTTATAACCTTTGCCTTTGTTACTATTTTATTGCCTGTCAGAAGTTATTTGTCAGCAAAGCATTCAGTTCACCTTATGAAAGAGAAGGTTCCTTGGTTTGATTTATGGATCAAGGATTGTTTTAATGATTTCAT
>NW_005842527.1:177927-197342 GCF_000455745.1 Alligator sinensis
CCTACCTTTTTTTTTTTCTTCAAACCTTCCAACAACTACAAGAATCACATCAAACTCCCCAGAAGGACTGCTATGCCTTCTTTTTGATGAGTTTGACATTTTCTCCATTTATCTTTCATCACACTTAGATTTCACTGGAAGGAAAGCTTTATTACAGACTTCCTTCTCCTTCTCCATGATCATGCAGGAAATTAAATTCAGTCTATCCAGTAAATGATGAAATACAGTTTTCTACAATTAGAAAATGGAATAAATTAGCAGTGTCTAAACTTTTTTGCACTGATAGCCACATAAGTGGTTCTAGATTGGTCCATGGACTGGATCTAGTCTGTGGGCCCAATCTGGTATGCAATCTTGGCCCAGTTGGGACCTGCTCCAGCCACACGGTGCTTGGAATAATGGTAGCGAGGGAGCAGTGGCAGTGTTAATTGCCACCACTCCCCTGCTGCCAAATTCCCAGATCCATGGGGAGCCCCATGGACCAGATGACATGGCTCTGCAGGCCAGATCTGGCCCACAAGCCTAGGGCTGAGCACCTCTGCAACAAATCAGTATTTCACCAGACCATGAAGAGAGTCAAGCGAGATAAGGCTCATAGGGGAACATGCCGGGACTGACAGCCTCCCACTGTGGATGCTGACTGGGTGCAATACCAGTTAGAAAAGCTAGACATTTATAAGTTAGCAGGACCAAAAGGACTCCATCCGAGAGTGCTGAAGGAGCTGGCTGAGGTCATCGCAGAACCCCTGACAAAGCTTTCAGAATTCGTGGTGCACCAGGGAAATCCCTGACAACTGGAAGGGGGCCAACACTGTGCTCATCTTCAACAAGGGGAAGATGGAGGACCCGGGCAACCGTTGGCCAATCAGCCTCACTTCCATCTCAGGGAAAATCCTGGAAAAGCTCGTTAAAGAAACTATGTGCGATACGCTCATGGAAGGTAAGATTCTGAATGACAGCCAACATGGCTTTGTCACAGGTATGCCTTGTCTTACCGATCTCATCTTCTTCTATGATCAGGTCTCTCGCCACCTTGACACAGGAGACGTAGTAGACATTATACACCTAGACTTCCAAAAGGCATTTGATCTAGTATCCCATGATATCCTTGTGGGAAAACTGGAAGATTGTGGGCTCAGCTGCTCGATGGTTCGGTGGGTGGAAAACTGGCCGTACAGTAGGACCCAGAGAGTTCTAATGAACAGACCTGTGTTGTCCTGGTGCGAAGTGGCCAGCGGTGTCCCTCAGGGGTCTGTGCTTGACCGGTGCTTTTCAACATCTTTATCAATGATTTGGATGGGGGAACGAAAAGCTTGCTGGCCAAGTTTGCAGACGACACCAAGTTATGGGGCAGTGTGGTCATGCCAGATGATAGGTTGCAGATAGAGGCAGACCTGGACAGGCTCGAGAGTTGGGCAAACCAGAACCAGATGAAGTTTAACACTTCCAAGTGTAAGGTGTTCCATCTGGGGGCAAACAACCCTCAGCATACCTATAGGCTCGGTGGTGACAGTTTGACTTGCACCACGACCAAAAGGGGCCTAGGGGTAATGACCAACCATCGTATGAATATGAGCCATTAGTGCGAGGCGGTAGTCAGCAGGGCAAACGACACGCTGGCATGCATCAACCAATGCATCTCGTGTAAAACTAAGGAAGTGATACTCCTGCTGTACTCAGCACTAGTGAGACTGCACTTGGAGCACTGCGTCCAGTTCTGGGCTCTGCACTTCAGTAAGGATGTGGAAAAACTTGAGAGGGTCCAGGAAAGAGCTACTCGTATGATCAGGGATTTGCAAGGCAAGCCATACAAGGAAAGGCTGAGGGACCTGGGCCTCTTTAGCCTAAAGAAGAGAAGGTTGAGAGGGGCCTTAATAGTGACTTACCACTATATCAGAGGAGTGCATCAGGAGCTTGGTGAACAACTGTTCACTAGGGCACCTCTGGGGAAAACCAGGACCAATGGATATAGACTCCTGGAAGGCCACTTCAGGCTTAATATCAGGAAAAACTCCTTCACAGTCAGTGTCCCGACTGTGGAATAAACTCCCTCCAGAGGTGGTGCAGTCACCTACCCAGGAGGTTTTCAAGAAGAGACTAGACAGTCAGTTTGCTGGGGTCACCTAACCCCAGTTGTGTTCCTGCCTAGAAGGGGAGGCATGGGGGGAGGGGGAACTGGACCTGATGATCTGCAAGGTCCCTTCCAGCCCCTAACAATCTATGAAATCATCAGTTTGGAAGAAAAAAGCCCCAGAACCTCCAAAACTGCACAATAAATCTTTTTGTAGATTGACATATTGCCTAACTAAGCCTTTAAAGGCCAGACACCTGGGAAATGAAATTAAAATTAATTTGTGAGACTTTCATCCCACCAGTAGCTATGCATCTCCTACACATGAATCTATTAATTCCACTTATTAAACATTACACTTTAAAATATGCTTTAAAAAGGTTGTTTAGATTTCAAACTGAATTTTAATAATAACCTTGATATAAAGGGTAGGAATTACACCATCATCAGGGATCGCGGATTTCCCTGATAAAAGATTGCAAATTCTATGATAAAAAATTGCAAATTCTCATAAATACCCAAAATCCATAATTAAAATGAAAGTCCCCCTCCCTGGCCCACCTGGTGCTCCTCGCTTCCCTCCCCCCTCCCCAGCACCCCTCAGTCCTGCTGGTGCCCCTCTCTCCCCATCCCCTACAGCCCCCCAGCCCTGCTGGTACTCCTCACCCCCCGCAACCTCCCAGGCCTGCTTCTGCCCCTCACTCCCCACCCCACACAGCCCCCCACCCCTCCCGGTACTGGATAAACACATACCATGTCAGTGACCTGGGCTGCAGTCAATTTGTTGTTAATTAGTAAATGACTTAAAACAGAGTTAATTGTATGGTGCTTAAGAATAGCAAAAAAATGTCCAGGTTAATTTAATATAGTCTTTACAAGCCAAATATTTTATACCAGCCTTTCCCTCAAATTAAAAATGTCATTCTGAACCTCTTCTGCTTTTTTCTAATATAGATGGGAAAAAAGGACTGATGTAATTTAAAGTTGGGGTTTTTTTCTCCCACAGATAATACATTAATTTAATCTGTATATTTCTGTTCTATTGAAGAACTGGGTGAAAAAAGTCAGAAATTGATTCTGAAGTTTATCATGATGTTCAATCTTAATGCTATCTGAAGAGAATAATGCAAGAGTTACATACACGAGTTCCTCTAGCTGATTCAACAGTCTCCCATTTCAGTGACAACTTTGCAGAAAGAGATGATGAGGCTAAAATACCCTCCGAAAATATATGCTATTTTCTCTTGCTTTCAATGTGTTCTCAAAATTTCCAATTTTATTTTCTTCCTATTTTCAATACCTTTCTTCTTCTTGTGTGACCATGTTTAAATTTGAGTACAAAATGGGCACATACTATTGCTCAATCTGTAGCCTTAGCAAGTTCCTCATTGGTGCATACTTCTTCCATATGTGGACAGGCCAATAGGCGTTCTATTGTCTGACAGTTTTCTCCACATTCACATACAGTGTGTGCATTGTTAGAGTATCCCCACAGTCGCATGTTAACTTTAGTTTTACCAAACACTGCTTGGAGGTAATTCAAGCTTCTCCATGATGGCCAATCAAACTCAGTTCCTGCAGTGAGGTGTTTGGCAGTTTTGATATTCATCTCAATTCACTCCTGGGTCATCTCTAGTCCAGATGGCCATATGGCAGCTCCCAGTAGACTAAAATCACAGAACAATTTCCTTTACTATGCAGCCACTGGCTGAAAGAGAGAGCCATACAAATAAAAATGTGTCAGTGTAATGGGTGCCTCTTGTCTATGATCCACCAGAGTACATTCTGTTTCGCTATCTACTGCTCTCCTGAGCTAGGGACAGATGTTACATGTAAACTGATTTAAGTCATCAGGAACTAGTGTAAACCTGTAATAGAACAGAAGTTCAGTGCACATAAACCAGTTTCAAAATGGCTGACGCTGGTTTAAGATCAACCTGGTTGACTGTAGTATCAGACTTAACTGATTTGAGTCAAACTGGTTTATGAAACTTCTGTCCCAGACCCCTTCCTGGTTCAAGTTAAATCACAGCCTCCCAGCATGCTTTCCAGCCCTGAGCTGGGCTGGGCTGTCTGCTCTAGCAGAGAAGGGTTGGGAGGGGAGTGGGGAGGGCGAGGGGAAGGCAGGGAAGGCAGGGACCCCCCGGCAAACCCTGGCTGGGGTCTGGGGCCAGGGAGGGGGATTAACCCCCTCTCCTTTCCCCAAGTTCAGAGCTGCCCTGCCCTGCTAAACTTACTGAAAGCTATTGCAGGCTGTGACTGTTGACTACAAATCCCAGAGGCACCTGGAAACAGGAAGAAGTAGTAATGATGAGCAACCCTACAGAGTCCTGCTTCTGTGATTCTGGACCATAAATCCCAGAGTCCTCAGAGGCAGCAGGAAGAGGAGGTGAATACACAGCCCAGGCTGCCTATGTGCCAGAGAGACATGCTCTAGCACCCCTACCCCCAGGCTTTGCTCTGAGCCACTGCAGGCATGTGGCTTAATTTCCTGAATCAAAAGAACGTGTGTTCAGTTGTTTTTCAATTTAATCTCTGCAGTTTAGACTAACCTGCAAAGACTGAATTGATGCACTTTGGGCTTTTTGACTGTCTGTACTTAGCCTTACTTATGCTTAACACATCTCCAAATGTGAGGCCAATCCAACAATGCCTGGTGGGGTGATTCTGTCGAGCAGGCAGAGACTATTGACATTTGTTGGTTTCAGGCAGTGGTTCTCAAAATTTTAGACTTGTGAAGTCTAACTTGCTGCTCAATTCACTGGTGGCATGCCACCATAACTTCTGTGAATGGAGCAGTTCTTCATTTAAAAAAAAAATTATATCTTATAGTGTTTACCTGCTTGCAGAGGGGTCATGGCAGTGGCCAAGCAGAGAAAAGCCTGAGCCTTAACTTATCACCTCACATCTCATGACACCCTTCAAAAGATTTCACAATACCCCAGGGTGCCCTGGCACCCTGCTTGAGAATTACTGGTTTAAGGTAAGGTGCATTAAGGTATCCAGTAATGCACATGCAACTTTTGCCTAGCTTCTTTGCATGTGCCAATCTTTCCCAAACCAGATGTGTATTCAGCTGCTGAATAATAAAGTGCAAAGCAGTAGTTTTCAATATTGTTGGATTGGCCTCACATTTGGAGATGATGAGCTTCTTTAATATGCGGTTTTAAAAACTAACTTTGCATTTCATCCTTTGCATTTGCATTTCATAACTTTGCATTTCATCCTTTCTACGTGTGCTTTGAACGCATACATGAACGCATGCAGTCTAGTGTCCCTCCCAAGTAGAAAGGATTCAGGCAGTGGGTGAGAGCAATTCCTTTGTAGGTCATGTTGAGTAGATTACTAGTATTTTTGTGGAAGAGACTAACCCATGTTTTATTTAGATTGGCACACAGCTAATTTTTGATGCAATAGTTTGACAACTCATTGAGTGCTGATGCCAATGTGGCCTTGACCTTGATGAAGTTCTTAGCTTGGGCAGCGGTACAAAAATTGTCTTTATAAATAAAACTTCACACACCTAGGGGAATTGATTGGTTGTTGGTGTAGATATTAGATAGTATATGTGCAAGTACACTCCCTTAGGATAGGCCATTCCTTTGTTTTTGCCATTGGCTCTGCTTCTTATATAATTTAATGTAAAATTGTCAGATTTCTAGCAAGAATAGTATTATTTGTTGTAGTTGGTAACCTTTCATCATATCATATATTTTTGCAATGAGACTCCAGTGGTTTAGTGTTATTAAGCTGCTGACAGGTCTATGAATATGGCACTAGCAATGATTCCTTTTTCAAAGCCACCTTCAATGTGCTAAATGGCGTTTAATACCAGTGCACAATTATTTAAGGGAGGTCTCCTGATCTATAATTTGTTTAATATACCCCAAAAAACCCAGAGTCTTGCATAAAGGCTGGAGGCAATTTTGTTTGTTAGAAGTAACGGTAATTTTGACTAAACAATTTAATCATGTCATAATAACTCTGATTAATATTTACCTTCATACTAAGTGTGTTCATGAGTAAGATACATATACACATTCTTTATGTTATATAGTAAACTGTCAAATATTTACATATTTTACAAAGTAAATATTTGTGTGTAGTTATTTTATAGTGTGTACATTCTATGATTGCTGTAAGTCTGAGCCATATTTTACTTCTGTTACATACATATATCATTAATGCACATTCCCTGAAGATGCTAATAAATCTAATGTTTAAAAATTCCTAGCACTTTCCACTCTCAATAAAGATGATCTCTTTAGTTGCATATAAAAATCAGAAATCTAAATGCAGTATAAGGGAAGTCAAAGCAAATAATTTCCAACAACAAATAATTGTTTTACAACTAAACAATGAGCCTGAGAACATTATTTCCAAACAGTATTAGGATCTATACAAAGAAGTATTGCTAATCGTAAGATAATTAAATATTTAGTGTGCTCATTTTCCATAAAACCACAACATTGGATTGTAGGTGACTTATCTTTTTCTGGTGCACTTTTATAAAGCACTAATTCAATCAAACAGCATTCCCTCACATACTAGTTGATGTCAATTTTTTAAAATAAAGCTTTAAAAGAAAGGTTATATGATTTCAATATCATCTTGACCTAGACTAGGAAGAAAGATGAAAGAGTTCATAGTCTACAGAATATTATAGTTTCATAGTTGGTAGGTTTGGAAGGGACCTGAGCAGATCATCAAGTCCGACCCCCTGCCATGGCAGGAAAGAGTACTGGGGTCAAACAACCCCAGCAAGGCGTTCATCTAGCCTCCTCTTAAAGACCCCCAGGGTAGGAGCCAGCACCACTTCTTTTGGAAGTTGGTTCCAGATCCTAGCCGCCCTGACAGTGAAGTAGTGCCTCCCGATATCTAGTCTAAATCTACCCTCTACCAGCTTTTGACCATTATTTCTTGTCACTCCTGGGAGTGCTTGGGGGAACAGAGACTCCCCCAATGCCTGTTGGTCCTCCCTGACTAGTTTGTAAACAGCCACTAGATCCCCCCTCAGCCTTCTCTTGTGGAGGCTGAACAGGTTCAGGTCCCTTAGCCTTTCCTCATAGGGCCTGCCCTGATGCCCTGATCATGCGGGTGGCACTCCTCTGGACCCTCTCCATGTTGTCCACATCCCTCCTGAAGTGCGGCACCCAGAACTGGATGCAGTACTCCAACTGCAGCCTGACCAGTGTCGCATAGAGAGGGAGGATCACCTC
Organism: Alligator sinensis; assembly: GCF_000455745.1. Classification (NCBI taxonomy): domain Eukaryota; kingdom Metazoa; phylum Chordata; order Crocodylia; family Alligatoridae; genus Alligator; species Alligator sinensis. The sequence goes on from NW_005842527.1 coordinate 185,218, forward strand.
CTTGGACCTGCTTGAGATGCATCTGTGGATGCATGACAAGGTGTGGTTGGCCTTCCTGACCGCTTCCCCACACTGTCGACCCATGTTCATTTTGGCATCAATAATGACTCCAATATCCTTTTCTGTCTCTGCACTGATGAGAAGGGAGTTCCCCAGCCTGTAGGTATGCTGCTGGTTCTTCCTCCTCAGGTGCAGCACCTTGCACTCTGATGAAGATGTTGAACAGTGCGGGCCCAAGGACCGAGGCCTGGGGGACCCCACTGCCCACATCCCTCCAGGTCGAATAAGACCCGTCCACCACCACTCTCTGGGTGCGGCCCTCTAGCCAACTAGTGACCCATTTGACTGCGTAGGTGTTGACGCCACAGTCCCCTAGTTTTTTCATGAGAATGGGGTGAGAGACAGCGTCGAAGGCCTTCCTAAAGTCCAGAAAGACTTTGCATCTAAGGATTTTGTGACCTGGTCATAGAAGGCCACCAGGTTGGTCTGACAGGACCTGCCTCTAATGAACCCGTGTTGATTGCCCCTAAGCATAATCTCCCCTGCTATCCCCTCGCAGACATAATTCTCTCAAAAAGCTTACCCAGGATTGAGGTAAAACTGACTGACCTATAGTTTCCTGGGTCCTTCTTCCTCCCTTTTTTGAAAATGGGAACTGCACTGGCTCTTTTTCAATCCTCTGGCACCATGCCAGAGCACCATGAGTGCTCGTAGAGCCGTGCCAGGGGCCTTCAATGACCTCTGCTAATTCCCTCAGCACTCTGGGGTGGAGATCGTCAGGACCTGCTGATTTAAATACATCCAGTCCCTCTAGAAGTTCCCTGACTAGGTCCTCACCAACCCTAGGCCTGGGTGTGCCTCCCCTGGGTCCTATGGGGGTCCCAGTGAGGGGGTGACCCGGTCCCTACTCAGAAAAATGGAGGAAAAGAAATTGTTATATAGGTTAGCTTTGCTGTCTTGTGCGACAACCAGATTTCCTAGCGTGTCCTGCAGAAGCCCCACATTACCTGGTACCTTCTTTTTACCCCCTATGTATTTAAAAAAGGACTTCTTGTTGTTCTTGATCCAGGTAGCTAGTCCCAGTTCCATCTCCGCCTTGGCCTTTCTGACTTTTTATAAGTCATCTAAGCCAAAGTAAAGTCCTTCTCTCCCCACATCTACCATTTTTCATAGTCTCCATGGATAATTATAGAACTAATAGATATTCAGCGAAGGGAAATCTGATTGAGGCAAATCTGCACTCAAGTACAAGTGCTCATGGGACCCAGATTGGGTTTAGGTGGTTTAGTTAAGCCACATAAACATGAATTGGGAGCAGCATATGCAAGCATTAGTTGCTTGCCAGAAAGAGATGTAGGCAGCAGGAGCCAAGTAAGTCGGTGTGGGAAGGGGCTAGCGAGTCCCAGCAGGGTAGTGGGGGAAGCTGATGGGGAGGTTAAAAATAGCTGTTAGGATTAGGGAGACTAAAAACAGCATAGCTCCAGGGCTGTGTTGAGTGGTTGGGCTTACCCAGTTCTAAGGATTTCGGTGAACGTGTGGAAGTGTTCATTAGGTCAGGTTAACTCCCTGCCAGTTTAAAGTTGATTCTTTTCTGATCAGAACTAACTTTTGATCAGCCACACCATTTTAGAGCAACCTAAGCCCTGAGAATGCTGGCACACCAGGGCATTTAGATCACTCTAAACTTGGTTAGGGCAATCTAAAAGTAATGCCTGTGCGTACTCTTACATACTTCTGGGGCTTCCACCTAAATAGCAGCTGTGATACCAGAGAATGAAGTGTACTCTGGGTACACATTGCCTCCTAAATATGTGGTCCTCAGCATTTGGCTGCAGGTACAGTTTTAAGTTGAGAGAGACCCCCAAAACATGCTACTTTAACATTTTCTGCATGCAAAACCAACTGGGAGATAAATAAGAAGCATTAGCTATCTTAGCAAATTGACTGATAGCTTCTGGTTGCTATGGTCCAAATTTTTAAAGATATTTCGCCATCTACAGCTACACTGAATGATTTGCTTAGATAATCTTGGAAAATGTTATCAGTACTTATCAGGATCTATAGAATCCTTCATTTCTTGAGAATCTGACCCTATCACATTATTTTAGAATAATAGCTCTCATTCTTTCCCATCTGTTTTTTTTTCCACAGAAAAAACGGTAAACAAAATGTCCTGCGTTTTCAACTCCCAATTCATTTTTCAACTTTGAATGAACTAATCCAAAGATAATATTTTCCTGTACCATTAGCTAAAATGAAACCAACTTAAGACAAACCTTTTCACCATAACAGAGATGGAAAGTCCTCATATTTAGAAGAGTGGAAATATCAGCATTTGTTCTATTCTTAAAAAAAAAAATGATTCACTTAATGCATTAAACGATATTGTGATGCACCTACAAATCTTGATTTGAGTTCAGGTATTTTCTACCTGGTTATGTTTATGAAGAAATGTAGCAACTCCCTTTTTAACTCAAATATGCAGAGGTCTCACTTTGATAGGATATTTTATTAAATTATTTTGCTATCCTGTAGCCTTAACATAGGTAGTCATAGTTTTAAATTAAATTTTAATGGCATTTATTTTTAAAAAGAAAAATGTATTTAAAATAAAATGTATTTGTTCATTTCTTTGAATTATCATTTTTATCTGCCCTGGTATTTGTGTATTTTAGTTTCCAGCAGTCCTGGTAAACAAATTAGTCTTCTGTTACAGGGTGCTCCTCTATCCCTTCCATCATTCTTGTAGCTTCATCCTATATAGGGTCAATTACATTTATTCTAATACCTTATATCTTCTATTACATTTGGTTTGTAATCAACAACTTTAACATGTGATTTAGGTGCAGAACAATCCTCAAATGTCATCTTTTCTTATTTACTACACCACTTGGGTTTGTGGGAATAATTAATATTAGCTGGCAGTCAATCTTATTGCACCTATGATTAGTGTCAACAGAATTGATTACCATATCTAATGAAGCCATAACATGAGCATTGTGATACAGTACTGTAAGAGGATCCCCTACTTACTGTAGGGAGAAAGGGCAAAGAGTGATAGTGAAAGCATTTCGTGACACCGTAGGAGCAAGATTGGCCAAGAATAGAGAAGGATATTTTTCTAAAGTTCTTTTTTCACAGGTCAACATTTCAGAGCATGGTGGTCATGACAGCCCAGACATTTTCCTAATTATGGCCTCTGAAACCTAGCTGGATTTTTTTCCCTTTCAATTACCCCAGAAAAAGATATTCTTAGGCTTCACATCTATACAGAACTAACCAAATGACTGATTCCCCCATGCCCACGGCAACTGCTTCACAACACTCATGTGAGGTAGGCAACAATACTCCCATTTTATAGACTGGGAAATGGGGCCAAGAAGGGTTGAGAATTGGCAGCTTCCACTGACTTCATCTGTACTTTAAAAAGGCCACAGAGGGAGTCTATCTGAGCAAAGATTAGTGGTCAGGAATACTTGGCTCCCAGCCCTGTCCTTAGACCACTGAATCAGGCCTTTCCCTTCATCTTAAATACAGTCTTTAAAAACTCATGCCCCAGTTAATAGTATGCATGCCAATCAGAATTCTTCTGTGGCATGCAATGGCAACATTAGGGTATAATCAGGTTGTGAGATAGCAAGTTTTCGGAGTAAAGCCAGAATTTAAACTGTATCATTCATATAGTATTGCTTCTTCCCATAGTCCTAGCTGAGTTCCCCCTACTGGACACTCACCAGGCCACTGTATCTGAGTTCCACATGCAGAACTGGTGAGCTTTTAAAATTTCTCTTTCTCTGGGGTAAGCATTAGCAGTAGCACTTTCTTTGGCCTCCCAGACACCATGCTTCTTGAGTAGAGGCAGTCCTCGGACTTACAACACAATTGGTTCCTGAAACCTCGTCTTAAGTCGAAACGTTGCAACTCGGAACCAATTTTCTCATAAGAAATTATGTTATTAATGGGGGATTGGTTCCTGAACCAAGGCTCAATGCCCTATTTTCACCAAAAATACCCCAGAATTTTGCACTTGATCAATTATAGATGAGTAATATAGCTACATTAATGTATTTATATTGTAAATAGTAATCACATTGATTTGGAAGGACTTATTTGAGGTGACTTTGCTGTTCTTTTTGAAAAGCTTCTGGTTGGACTTTTTGAAGGGTTCTTGGCTGCAGTCTTCTCAGGAGTCTTGGCTGCAGGTTTTTGTGGAGTCTTGTCTGCTTTTTTAAAGAAAGTGTCCAAGGAAGTTTGGACAGATGTTCTCCAGGTTGATGAGCAATGCAGCGAACTTGTTCACTGGCATAGCGTCACATTGGATCAAGTGTTGTAAAGTCGAAACTGATGTTAGAAAGTTGAAACAGGTGTCAATTTATAAACGTTGTAAGTGCAAAACGTTGTAACTCGAAACGTTGCAAGTCACGGACTGCCTGTACAACCTGTGCATTATTCCTCCACGGAAATGAAAATAGCAGTAAAATTTCCACAGTCCCCAGGACCAGTGTGATCCTTCCCCCCTTCCAAGAGACTCCAGTTGTTTAAGCATGCTTTTTCTAAGGGCTCCAAACTTGTGGCCACTGTTGTACAATGTACAAGCCCAGTAAATACATGATAGTTGAAGCAAACACCACAGATTCTGCAAGAGGTATTCTAGCCCAAGTACTCTTTTACCTTAGATAGCACAAGAATGTGCAGAGAGAAGATGGGATTACCTACATGCCTCCTTCTTCCCTCAGTTTTATCACCACTTTGGAGCTTAGATGAGGATCCTATGGGATGTTCAGGGGCTTCTCCCTTGTCTTCCTGCATGGCCTTCCTTTTCACTTCTGGTCCCTTCTCCCTCTCCAAATTGGCTCATGGGCAAATTTTCCTTTTATAAAGTTGCAATCCCTTTTATCAGCTGACCTCCTGATTATCTTAAATGTTCAAAGACCCCACCAGGTTATCCATTGCTTAGATGCAATCTACTCAAGTAGACTTTGTCAAATTACCTTCTGTCTAAAGAACTTCCACCTGAATACAAAACCATTGAGGTTTTAAATGATTCTCCCTTGCTAACTTTCTGACACCACCCTTGGAAGTTTACCCTCAACTAAAGGTAAGATGTAACAGGAAGGCAGACCTGCCTTACAATCCAAATGTAGTTTCAATTCGATAAATACTGTGTTTACTCAAATATAAGATGAGGTCCCTCCTCCCTTCCCTCCGATCAGCATGGGGGGAAAAAGCCCCTTGTCTTATATTTGCAAACAAGTAAACCTAATTAAATACAGTGTCTATCATTAAACTGCTGCCAGAAGCAGCATGTGCTCAGTAATGGAAACCAGTTATGAAGCTGCTTCTGACAGCAGTTTAATGATAGACACTGTTAAGCGCAGCCAACACTGAGCATGTCTGGAAAATGCATGGCCCATATTGGCTAGACCTATTAATCGGAACCTTTTTATTTTTTCCACTGTGACCCTTTAAAAAAAACAGGTAGTTGTTCCCCCAGGATGGAATAAGGTACTGCAATACCAGGCCAGCACTCAGAGAGACCAGAGTATGCTCCAACACCCTCCCCTGGCACCAAAAATGCTGATGGGAACCTACCACAAGGCTAGGTTAGTGCAACCCATCTGAATAAGATATAATGCCCATTGCCCTTAGCACTGACTGTTCTTCAACTCCTGGTGAACGACCATGACTTCCTTTTCATTCCTTCAGCTGAGCAGAACCTCTCTTTCCCATTTCCAAATATTCCTTTTTCTTCACCAGCTTTAAATGTCTGGCAAACATTACCAAATGTCTATGTAGGTGAGAGGCTCTGTCATGCCCTCTCTGTCTGTTGCATGTGATTAGTGTAGCCTCACCCTCCATGAGGTAGAGCCAGATCAGATGGCCCCCACCTCATCTGCATATACAGCTTTGGAGGTTCCCAGTACTTGTGGCAAGAACACCTGGTTCCAGTTGTAAGCGGGGGGCTAATTAGCACATGGATCCTTTGTGGGGTGTATCTGGAGTACATACATATATTGAGCAGTGCTGGGCTGTGGTGTCAGCATGGCTTGAAACATTGTTACCTCTGCTGGGGCCCAGCCCAATTAACTCTATGGCAAATCATGAGCCTTTGGATTAATATCATGCATAGATCATACTCAAGTTGCTTCGTGGTCTCTTGTGGACTAAGATCAAGTGGTATCTGGGGGCATCCAAATCCCAAGACCTCTGGACTTGGGCCTGCATGTATGATGCCTGCCAGTTGATTTGGGAGTATCTGAAGTCCCAGCCTTGGATGGAGGATGCTCGTTGGTTGTAGTGCCACACAATGGTGTTTAGAACGATTGAGTTCTGCCTGCTCAATTGATATAGTTTTTGGAACAATTGAGTTCTGCTCAATCAATATGATTTGGAATGAATTTGGCTGGTTTGACCTGGAAATATATTAATTAAAAAAAAATAGATTATACTCAAGTAGGTACAAAGATGCTGCCTGAAAGTGTTTTTATGGAGTTCCTGTGCTAAACCTTGCAGCAGTTTGCAAAAAAGGCAAAATGTATCAATTCTGGATGAGCTAAGTCTATGGATGCCTGTAGTAATTTACCTATAAGCAAAATACTACAGGTATGCTCATTTCCAAGTCAATGTTTCCAAAATTGCCCCTCACTTCCATGTTCTCAGCCACAGCAGCATCTGACAGCAAGGTGGGGAGGGGTGGGGAGAGGAAGGACTACAGAGGAAAGAATTGGGGGTGGGGCAGGGACAGGGGGCAATGAGGCCCTGAGCCCCCCAGATTTATTTTCCTTGCTGTAGCAGTGGGAGGGGGACAAATTCATGGCAAACCCCCAATATTTAGATTCAATAACTGGAAAATTATAACAAATCTCTAAATTTTCCTTATATAGAATCTAATTTTTAGGGGGTCATCTTATATTCAGGGTCACCTTACATTCAATTAAATATGGTGTATATTGAGAGACAAGTCACTACCTGAAACTGGAACCCCAAATTATCTTCACTTGTGTATATAACAATATGCACCAAATGCTAAGGAACAAAAGCTCTTTTCTCTCAAACAGGTTTTAAAAAATGACAGAAATAAAGCAGAAAAGGCTAATTCTGATTTATCTATACCTCTTGCTGCTGAATATTAGTTCATGGCTATTTTGAACCTACTTATTTAAAGTATCAGACCAGTACGCTGAAACAGCCCAAACATAGTGCAATTTTGTCTTTACCCGCAACTATAACTGAAAGAACTGGGATTTGCAAGAATGTGTTTTTTAAAACATTTCCAAAAGAATGTACTGAACAATTAACACAGATTTGTCAAAAGGTCACATACTAAGATTTACACTGTAAGATTAGATAGGTATAAGTTTGAAAGCAAAGCCCTTTCACATACAAGTTATAATTCAGTAAGGCAATAGATTTATTTCCTATATACAAGGGCATATACACACTACTGACCTCTATAAAGATTTTTTTCAAATGGCACGAATGCTAGTATACCAGTGCCAAATAGCCTAGCACTAAATGTGGAAAGATACAGCATGTTCCACTAAAAGGTATCATTTATGCAAATCTAAGATTATTTTTTCCCCTTATCCAGGAAGGAAAAAAAACACATCTTGGATCCATTTACCAGCCCAGGGCAGGAGGTAGCTGTGGCTCTGGCTCCAGCCCTGACTTGGGGTCCAGGGCCAGAGCTGGAGCATCAGCCATCTTCCTCAGCCTGGGGCTGAAGCTCACGCCAGTTCTGCTGCTGCCTCTCTGGGGCTAAGTCCACTGCTGCTACCTGGCCAGGGCTGGAGCCAGAACCACTGAATAGTGCGGGGCAGGCAGAGCTCATAGCAGGGTGGGGCAGGCAATGAGGGGGACAGGTACTAGAGGGCCAAGTGATGGAGGGAGAAGAGGAGCAGGCGTCAGGGAGCACAGGCACCAAGGGAGGGCAAGGAATGGAGGCCAGGCCAACACCCGCCCCCCACCACTGCTGGTTTCCCTGCTGCTGCTTTCCCCATCACAGCTGTGTGGGAGACCAATTTAAGATGACCTTCCATAATTAGGTTCTATATATAGAAAACTATAACAAATTTAATTGCAGGGGGGGCATCTTAAATTCAAAATCATCCTGGATTCAGGGAAATATGGTAGCCCCTTTCAGGGCCTTAGAACAAGACTTGTGTGTTTTTTGCCTGCACAGAGATTATTCTGTGGCTCCACAAGTGAATGCTACAGTGTAGTAGTCCTCAACACTTTTAGATTCAAGGCCCCCTTCACAGGACTTGAGATACCCCTCACTGGACTCAAGGTAGCCTTCGTAACTTTTGTGAATTAAGTAGCATCCCATTTAAAAAACTAACTTGTTTACTCTTCCCCCCTTGCAGAAGGGCCAGGCAGTAGGGGTGCAACAGTGGACAGGCATCCATGAGCCTGAGCCTACGCCTTCAGTTATCTCCTCACACCTCAAGGCACCCTTCAAAAGATCTTATGGCATCTCAGGGTGCCCCAAAACCCTGGTTGAAAATCACTGCTATGGTGTCTACTGCAATGTTGTCAGATCCCTAGAAACAATCAGATCAGGAGAATTATAAGGTAGCAGGCCCAAGAAGGTACAGGTCTGACCGAGGATCATGTAGGAGAAATGTTAACAAAACCCTAACCTCCTGTCCACACTAACATCAAGTTAAACCAATTTTATATTGAACTATTCATTCTACTTGTTAATCAGGTCTGCGCCACACCAATGATGGGGTCTCCGCTAAGTCAAGGGTGTCAACCACAGAGCCCACAGGACAGAACTAGCCTGCAGAGCTGGGTCATCTGGACTGCAGCCTTGATGCAAGGGACATTCCTGAAGCTGCAACCAAGCGCAGTGGGGAGAGCCATGGTGCTGAAGCCCCAGCAGCACCATGGGAAGAAGCCCAGCACTGCAGATCTCACCCGGGCACTTGGCTGCACCTTCAGGAAGAAAACACAACACTGGTGGGGCTGACTCCAGTGCCATGGTTCTTGTTGGCTTGGCTGCCGATCACCCAGGTGAGAACAGTGATGCTTGAGCTGTGGCAGCACTGCAGGAAGAAGCCTGTTGCTGCAGCTTGTTCCCATGGCACCAACCAAGCACCCAGGCTACCAAGTTTCTTTCCATCTGGTCCTGGATTGGCCAGAGTGGGCACCACATATGCTGGATCTGGCATGCGAAGGGGGATGTGTCCATTGGCTCAATCTGGCCCACAGGGCCACCATGCATCATTCATCCAGCCTGCAGACCAGTCTTGCATGGAGACAAATTACTTTAATACCCCTGCCCTAAAGAACAGATAGCGCCAAACAGACTTCAGATAAAACACTGACAAATTCTTTGGACACTCAGACCAGGTCATTACTATGACCTTCCTCCTGCTTGTACTGGATGGCTGGTACAAGCCATTACTAATACGCTACCAAGACACACATCAGATATGATCAACTGACCAGTAAAGAACAACCAATTGGAGAAGGGGCAGGAGACCACACACAGGAACATAAGGCAGTCGCATCCCTATGCAAAGGGCCTCCTCCTTCCATAGGCCAGCAGAAGGGAGAAGAGTGCTGACTGGCTCAGAATTCCCTGCTTAATTCTAATATTATAGAAGCCTACATCTGTCTGTCTGTCCATAACACTGTATTCACACTCTGATTGGCTGACAAACAGCTGATCAGAGCACTCCAAGCATGGGGGAGCGCTGCCATGATTCTGAAGCCGCATGGAAGACCGGACAGAGGGTGGGGGAGCTGAGGCCAGCAGTGCTGCTCCCTGCAAGCGGCGCCGAGGACCAGACAGGGGCTGCAATGCTGGTTTCCACTCTACCACCACTGAGTGACAGCAAGAGCCCCACAAGACCTTCACCATCCCCTCCCCTGTACACCACAAAACTTCAGATGAGGACTCAGCTAGGCTGACAGAAGAAGGCTTCTACTGAGTTAGCTTATATTAGCACCTTTTCCCCCCTCCCCACCCCCGCAACAGCTCTCCAAACCTCCCTATGTAGGATGGTGCCATGGGTGCATGGGCAGGGAGCTGGGCACTTGTGGTGGGAGCGGTGGGGAGGAGCCACAGGGTAGCTTCAGCACAGGCCTTAGGTCCCACTTTTTCCCATTGCTGTTGCCACCACCAAATGGGCAGGTCTGGAGTGGGTACTGCAGGGACCCCAATTCCCCTTGCCAGTTGGGCTGGGGCTGTGCACTCAGCCTGGGACTCGGGCCCTGTCTGCACAGTCCCTGAGGTGAGGTTAGAGCTGCTGCCTGGCTTTGGCAGTGGTGGCCCAGGCACAGAGGTGGTTGTGGCGATTCCTTCTGGCTGCTGCTGCTGCCAGCCCCAGCCTCATGGAGACCTACCAGGACCTGAACCCTGAGCTAAGCACAGAGCCCTGGCCCCAGCCCACTCCATGCAGGGTGTCAGAGTCCCTGCAGTGCCTGGTTCATACCCGCCCACCCTGGCCATAATAAGCAGCATTGGCGAGAAAAAGCAGGACCCAGAGTCCATGCGAGGGCTGCCCTGCAGCCACCAGCACTGCTTCTGGTCTGTCCTGAGTCTCTTTGCCCAGTGGGGCAGTGGGGAGGAGCCACAGGGCAGCCCTGACGGGCTCCAGGTCCCACTTTTCCTGCTACTGCCATGGCTTGGGTGGATGGGTCCAGAGTGGGCGCTGCAGGGACCCCAACCTCCCATGTGGACCAGGGCTAGAGCCATGTGGTTGGCCCAGGGCTCAGGCCCTGGCCACATAGGTCCTGGTTGGTCTCCATGGAACCAGGACGGGGGCCAGCGGTGGCAGCAGACAGAAGGAGCTGCCACTGCTGGGACTGCTGGGAAATGGAGTCTGGCCATGGAGTTGTGCCAACCCTGCTGTGAGGCTGGGGGTGGTGGCACATGCCATAGGCTGGACAGCGCCTGGGCCAGGTGAGACCCAGGGACCTCATATGGCCCAGAAAAAGTCCTTCTGTGAGCCACATCTGGCCCATGAGCCAAATTTTGGCCACTCCTGCTCTAGGCAGACCACAGATTTATGCTGAATTCCATTATGCTTTTGTGCACATACATAAAGCTATTTAAATAAGTACCAATACTACTTTGTATTTATAAAGCACGTTTGTTTTGAATAATCACAGATTTTACAAGCCTAATAAATTCCTCAGGACAGGAATTGGAAGGTCTAATTTATAGCCTATTTATAACATGGTAAAGAAAAGTTAAGAGAGTTCCTTAAAGTCATACACTGACCCAAGAGCACAACCAGTGAAAGGGCCCACAAGCTAACTACAGACAAAGAGCCTGAGGCTGAATCAATTCAATCTTTGCAAGTTAGTCTACACTGTGTAGATTGAACTGATAAGCAAGCGAATAGACATTCACTTTTGATTCCCAAAATGCAGCCACATGCCTGCTAGAAGATGGGGGGTGCTAGAGCATGCCTCTCAGCCTGCCAGCCCCTGCCAAAGGGAAGGGAGGGAAGCCCTCTGAGGCTTTTGAACCCCCTTTCAGCTCGAGCGAAGGAGGGGCATGGCCAGGCACTAGCTTGGCATGGCTGACTATGATGATTGGGGGGTTTAAACCCCCACCCTGGCCCACACTGACCACAGCCAAGGGCTGCATGGCTGGGGTGGGAGGTGAGATGAGGGGGGAAGCCCTCAGAGGCTTTACCCCCTGACCTGAGTGGAGAGTGGGAGGAATGGCCAGACCCCAGCCCAGCCCAGCAGGCTGAGGCAGGAGGAGGGGGTTTAAATCCCATCCGTTGCATGCACTGACCCCAGCCAGTCTGCCTGGCCAGGGAGGGGGCCTGAAAGGAATTCCTCAGAGACTTCCTCTCCCTGCTCTTGGAGGCTTCTCCTGCTGGCCCCTTTGGTTTCAGTGTGTGGTGCTGGACCAGGGCCTCCCCCCCCACCGCTCAGGTGAGGACCAGGGGGAAAAGCCTGGTAGGGATTGCCTTCCCCTGCCAGGCAGACCCCAGCTGGGGTCCAGCGTAGGTCAGGGAGGGGGTTTAAATCACCTTCCCCCCTCCCACTCAGCCTGCAGAGCCAGGCTGGGGCCTGGCCACCCCCGCAGCTCTCTGCTTGGCCAGGGAGTATGGGGTGGAAAAGCTCTGCGGGCCTGCCTACACGGCAAGCGCAGG
>NW_005842527.1:197373-208218 GCF_000455745.1 Alligator sinensis
GTTGGTGCAGGTCAGGGGGAGGGTTTAACCCACTCCCCCCTGCCCCACCTCAACCTGTTGGGCCAGACTGGGCTGGGGCCCAGCCATGACCCCTCTGCTGTCTGCTCAAATGGGGGGAAAAGCCTAGAAGTGGTTTTCTCCTCCTGCCAGGCAGACCTCAGCTGGGGTCTGGTGCCAGGTTTCCCACCGCCTACCCTATTCTCAGTCAGCTGGAGTAGTGATAGTGCTCTGGCTATTGGTGCAGAGGCATGGGGCCAACCCTGCTCTGCTGTTGCAGACAGCACAGCCCAGGGCTGCAAAGATTGGGAACTCTCAAATCTTCTTGAGTTTCAAATAATTGCCTTAATGGAAATTTGGAGGTTTTTTGGGGAGAGGTACTAAGGTCTTATCTCATAAGTGTTTTTGGGGAGAGGTACTTAGGACTTAACTTACTGAGATCTATTGTTTTATTCAATAACTACTGCAACCTAAAAATTATTCACTAGAAATTTCTATGCATAAAGCTGGCACTGTATTCTTTCAGCTCCTGGATGTACACTTACTTTCTCCGTATTGTTGAGCTTCCAAAGAACAAAGTAACTCCACAAGGTACCCATCGCCTACCCTGAATCAATTAGAGCCAGAGGGCAGGGGTTAGCAGCTGTATTGTGTTCTCCTTTCTAAATGGCAAAGGGGTTCTATGCATCTCACTAAATGGTAACACAACCTTACCATCCAATCTCAGTTTGGATGTAGCTAGGGACAAAGTTTTATCCTCTTGCGGATAACAAGCACTTTTAAATGGTACATTCCACATTTAACTACATTTCCCCCTCCTCCCTTCAAAAGAAAAGAATCAAAGCTTTCCAGAACAGAAGATTAACTCTCACCCTTTTATCTAGGTTGATTTGCATTTAGAACAGCATTTACTAGGCTGTAAACAGACAGCATGGTTGAGCGATTTACCCATGGCTGCAAAAAAAAAAAAAGAGTACAATAGCACTCAGTCTTTTCAACAATTGTATAGTTCACTGCAACAACAGTAGCAGCTACCCCTGCCACTTATCTTCCAGTGAAAGTTTTAAAAAGATTAACAGTGCATTTGTAGACACCTCATTTACTACTGCAGTGTAGTTTACCATTTCATGCTGACCAAAGTCGACTTGTGTTGCTGTTATTATAAGAACACTGTCAGACTGTTTAGGGTCCCAGTCATGTATTTGGATCCTGTAGGATCACATAAAGAGATGATCCTTGCCCCAACAAATTTATAATCCAAGTAAAAGATGAAAGACAACAGATGCAAGTCAGATGAGGGACATACATGGAAGTTCTTTTTTACTTCATTTTTTTAAGGCTATCAGGAACATGCTGAGGAAGAGATAGGTAAGGGATAGATCAGAAACTGGAACAGGTGATGATGTTGTGGGTCAGAAACTATAATAGAGTCAGTACACTTTAGTCAAGGCTTTGTGTAATTCATGTGATGTTACTTCAGCCTCATGTGTGTTTAGACCTTTTGCCTAATGTATGGTTTAAAATGCACCAAGCATCTCCATATTAAGTTTTATTCTAATCTGTTGCTGTTTTAAAATATACTTTGTTCATACTGGAAAGCTGTATGAAACCTCTTTGCTGGCCAGCAAAGAATACAGCATAAACGATTCTTTTGAATAGAGAGCAGAGGATAGGAGACATGTAAGTGTACATAGCTGGCATAAGCTTTTGGTTTTATAAGGTATTTTTGAATATGAGAATCATCTTAATCTGAAACTACTTAAGACACAAAAAGATCATGGAAAACAGTTCGAACACACCCACTCCTTTTCTTTAGTTTTAGGCTATTTAATATGGCCCATGTCCAAAAAGAAAAAAAATACCATGTGGAAAACTGAATGGACCCATTAAAGCAATAAGATTTTGCCTCGGGTGATGGAGGTTTCAGTTACATTAGCTGTTCCTTATAGGAAGACTGAACAACTGGTTACACATGTTCAGAAACCTACCTTGTTTTGTAACTACACGTCTCCCCCAAAAATCTTATATTGGGGTCACAATAACATTTTTAAAACTACAGAAACAGAAATGAACATCTCAATTATTTATAGTGTTCAAATATATACCTACCTATTTAAACAGTGGAAGCATCTATCTTCTGATCAGCTTCCATGAGGCAACCATTTCCATAGTTAATATAGCATAATTTTTCTTTCAGTTCTACTGGTATAAAACTGGATTATTTCCAGTAAATTCAGGAAGTCAGACAGGATTTATGCTGGGGTAATACAGCACAATATTGTCTTAACTTTAACATCTGAATCTCACCATTTCAAATTCTGTTTGCCTTTACACAAGTCTTCCCTAGTAGATTTGAAGAGATATAAATGGACACAGTTTGACACAATTCCTTCCTCTGACCCATGTGAGATGCAATGAGAAAGTTCATCAGCACAAAAGAGCTGGATGTGTGCCAACACTCACCATTAGACCATCTCATATCATAAAGACAAGAACAATGTGTATTTTCAGGTAGGTTAAGTTGTTCGTCCAAATCTTTTAAAGACATGCAGATCTGCTTTTCGCTAGTATGAAAGGCATGTGAGCTAATAGAAAACTAATCTGCTTTTAACCACTTTTTAAAGTCTTGCCTTTACTCAGGGCTACATCTTGCTGAAAGGTGAAAGTAGCACTAAGAACCAAGATCTCTCATTATGAATGTTATTATTCTGCTTTAAATCTAAACTGAATGTCTTTTCTCTCAGTATGGGGTAGACAACGTAGTTTTAGTTGGCATCCTGAGGGGGAGGAAAGCCTGTTTCTAAAGTGTCACACTGTCATGGAGTAAATTAAAGTGAACTGCTTGAAGGACGCACACCTATCACCTGCATTCTCTCTTTTGTGCTGGAGATTTAAGACAAATAAATGAACCCTGTCAGCAATCTCTTTGAGGCTCATTCGCCTGCAAAGCAGTAATGCCAAGCCCTGAAGCTGTGGTATTGCTCTGAGGCTTTAAAAACATCATTATACGACTGCACACCTAGTTTTTTTAGTTTAATGTGCTCAAGAAAAATCTGAATCGTGAGACTGGTAAGTTTATACCAGGCAATATGAAATGCTGTAAACACGCCACAAAATTCCATAACCATTATAATTATTACTATTTGCACTACCATAAAGCTCAATGCAATTAGTTCTGTCTACAGGAAAGTAATGTCAATCATGTCAACATCTTGACTTCGCAACAGTGTTCAAGTAGGCCAAATTTTAAATAGAAGAGCCATTTTTGACAGGTGCCAGAAATGTATTTCCTGAAAGGTGAAAGCTACCCTTTATTCGAGTTTACAACATCATTTTCACACACAATTGTACTGTCAACCTAAAGGTAACTCATGAGCAGGGATCCTGGTTTTCTCTGTTTAAAAATCACAAATTCTCTGATTAAAACCCCTAAATCAGCATTTTTTCATAATTAAAATGAAAAGCCACTATATAGATATAGATATCTCTCTCTATATAGATAGATATGTATCAGTTTAACATGATGTTTTATTGATATATTTACAATTTTAAAGCAACTTGGAAACCTACCACTACCTCAATCACTATAATAAAATAAATTCTAAATACCTATAACTGTCGGTGCTTGATTTTGGTCTTTTTATCATGGAAAATCAGAGCTAACCCTACCCCCTTTCCTCGCCAGGATGCGGGTCCAGCTGCCTGCCTGGCAGCAGCAAGGGGCACAACTCTGCACCGCCACCCCCACTGCTGTTGAGTGGGGCATGGAATGCTTTGCCATGGTGACACACAACTCCCAGTGGTGGCAATGAGCTTCCCTGCCCGCTCCTGCTCTGCCTGGCTGCACTGGGTCTCACCTGCTGGGCCACAGAGGCCCTGGAGGGAGGGCAGCAGGACAGGGAGCCTGCAGCCCGCAGTGGGCAGCCCAGCCTCACCCTCTGCACAAATCTTGGGAGGACATGCCCCCCATGCCCTCCCTCCTGGAAGTGTGCGCAGTGGTGGGGAGCCAGCCCACCTGGATGCACTGCCCATGGCCCCACCCCACTTCCTGCCCAGGCCCGGCAGCCACGCTTTCCGGCCCAGGGCCCCAAGGCCCACATGCTGCCTCAGCTGGGCAGTGCCCACAGCCCTGCCCAACTCCCTCCCTCCTTCACTATGGATACCTCAATTCCCCTCCCCCGCCACCAGACTTACCTGTGGGGAGCTGCTCGCCAGGGTGCCTGGCCGTCATGTGCACGTGTGATATGCACAAAGTGCCTCCTGCCTCACCGCCCTCCTCCCACTCCCTCCCAGCCTCTTCCAGGCTGGAACTCTGCCCGCCTCCATGGGGAAACCCACCATTTTCTGCATTTGTCTCCTTTAAAGAAGAAAATCTGGGTTTTTCTCCTTAAAATGAGAAAATACGGGTTTTATCATGTGTTTCTATGGTGAAGAGAAAACTAGGATCCCTGCTTATAAGGCAGTAAACAAAGTGATAGAGGAACAGAAGGGAAATTATGCACCCATCTTTAAATCTGTATAAATGTGGCAGCCAAAGGGCTCTTATACATGAAGGAGAAAATAATTGCCAAACTTTAAAAATGTCTCTTATGCATTAAGGAGAAAATAATTGCCAAACTTTAAAAATGAAGTTCATCATCTTTCTTTTTTAAAGTCTAGTGTTCCATTACCAAGTGCCCAACTGAGCTAAGCTATAGCAAGCACACCACGGAAAAGATGCAAAATAATGCAGGTAAGGCATATTTTTCAAAAGCTGATATAATTTTAATGACAGAAAGAGGCATGTTCTAAGCACAGAGCCAGAGGCCTGGAAGTAATGAGTCCTAAATCCATTTCAGACACAGGTCCCCCATGACCTTGAGGAAGTCAGGATTTTAAACTAAAAATTTGCTGGCAAAGGGGTTTCCATTAATTACAGCTGGGGCTAGCACAATGCTGCCCAACACTTTCCATTATGAGGCTCTGTTCTTAGTGGTTTGTAACTTTGCCAAATTTCCACCACATGGGATGAAATTTTCCATGCCACCAGAACAAATTGTTTGGAATAACTTCAGCCAAACTTTTCAATTATTTTTCAGGATGAGGCTGGAAACATTTGAGGTTTTCGCCAATGTTGAGAATTTTGGTGACCTTTTCTTTGATGAACTCTAGGACCCTCATGCTTTGAAAGCATTCCTTGAAACTTTGGAGGTGAGAGAAGAGGGGCCAGGCAGTATTTGTGTCAGGGATGTCCCAACTTAAACCTCCCTGAAGATGGGACATAAAACAGTTCAGTGATGCATATGGGCAGGCAGAAGACTGGACCTCGAAGCTGGTAAAAAGGGAAGAGGAAAAACTAGGAAGTGTAGTTGTAACTGAGTGGGAAACAAACTGGTGACTAGAACCCTGGGAGGGAAACAGGTGTGTGGGTGTCTGTCAGGAAAGGAGAGGTATATAGATTAGATCAATAATCAAGGAGATGTGAAGTGACTAGAATGGGAGACTGGGACTTGGAATCAGTGGGGCTGCAGAAAGGAAATGTAGCAAGAGAAGAAAGATCTGATGAGGACCTGAACTATACAATGAAACCTAGGACTGGTTGGAAAAGACTGGAGAAAAATTGGGGTGGGTGTACTGAAATTGGATAAGAAGAGTGGAGAAAATTACAACTGGGAGCCCATGGAGACAGGAGACAACTAAAGGAGGGAGGGAAGCACAGGAGAGAGAGAGAGTCAACATGGAATCAAGATCAGAAAAACAGAACTGGCTGGAGACACAGAGCTTGCGCACGCGCGTGTGGCGGGGGGGGAGCGACTAGGTAAGGAATCAGGGAGGGGATTGGAACAAGGAAAATTTTAAGTTTGGAGGGGTAAGACAGACATTATGGGCAAGGAGAAGGGGACAAAAAGCTTTAGGAGTGGAGATTGAGGCAAGAAGAAAGAAGCAGGGCAAAGGGGGAGCAGGGACTCAGGTAGCAAAAATGCTTTATTAATTACAAAGTCAGTGGAAGCTCCTTGCACAGTAAGAGACTTCACAGTCTTTATTTTTCAAAATATTTTCATTGCATTCATTATTGGTTATGAGGGAATCTTTATTTTGTCTTATATAATTGAATAAAATTTGAGAAATTCTGTTTAAGGTGCTGAAGAGGGAAAAATACATTCACCTCTCTGAGAAGGCTTATCTGCCCAACTGTAGCCTTCAAATGCTACGGGCTATATACCAGGTCCAGATATGCTCAGCTTAAATGACAGTGGGCAGCCTACCTTTCCTATCTCTCTATAACCCTATGCTAGGTGGAGAAGCAACTTCTTCATTTCACAGCTGTGTAGGGAGTGAAGACACAGCTGGTTGTTAGAACAAGCAGTACAAGGGAGCAGACCTTCAGCTAATCATTGACATCTTTACCGAGGCATACAAGAAAATGAGATTGATGCTTAACATTCAGAAGTCCTCCATCAGCAAGCTCTTAATGAGCAGTCCCCAGTTCCAATAATTCAGATTTACAGTGGGCATTTCCTGTACCTCGGAAGCTCTCTTTCTCAGAAGGCTGACATCAACAAAGAAATCCAACGTTGCCTTAAAAGTGCAAGTGCAGCCTTCAGACACCTGAGGAAAGGGGTATTCAAAGATCATTATGTTGGATCCAAAACCAAGCTCATGGTTTATCAAGCAGTCATGGTCCCCACCTTACTGTATGGAGCCGAGACACTGGACAATGTACAAGGAGACACCTCAAGTCGCTGGAGCAGTTCCATGAGCGCTGCCTGCAAAAGATCCTTTGAATCCAATGGAAAAACAGATGTGCCAATGTTAGCGTCCTCTCACAAGCAAGTACCACGAGCATCGAAGTAATGATCATCCGATATCAACTTTGCTGAGCCAGCCATGTCATCCGGATGTCTGACTCTAGACTCCCAAAGCAAGTTTTATTCTCCCAGCTCAGTCAAAGTGCATCTTCAAGAGGAGGGCAGAGAAAGTGTTTCAAGGACGTCCTCAAAGCCAATTTGAAAAATTGCAGCGTTGACATCAAATTGTAGGAGACTCTTCCCCAGGACTGACCCAAATGGAGGAAGACTTTGCTGCAAGGATCTCAGTACTTTGAAACCTTATGATGACAACGGGAGACAGAAAAGCAGGAGCAGCAGAAATAGTGTGTTGCTGAGCAAATCAGGAATCCAGAGCCACCCATCCTGCACAGACAAATACGTGCCCAAGTTGCAGCAGAATCTGTTGATCTCGAATCAGCCTCTTCTGCTATCTTTAGACTCACAGATAGAGCAATCATATGGAAGACAATCAACCATGACTGCAAAGGATTGCCAATGACAAGGGAGCTCATTGCTTTAAAAAGGCCAATTATTTTCTTTAAAAGGTGGGACAGCAGAGTTCTGGCTGCGCACCAGAGTTCCAGCTGCTGGGAAAGGGAGAAAAGTGAAGGGCAATGCAGAATGAGATGCCAACAGGACCAACCAGACCTGTCTCATCACAGAACACTTGGCGTCTACATGTAACAGTGAACGGGCGCACTGTGAGCCAGTTCCAAAGATTACCAGATTTTCTAGGGGTAAAGGTTGTAGACGTGTTGGTCTAAGATGTGTTGGCAGGCAAAGTTCTTTGGGTAAATCCGATATCTTTTATTAGACCAGCTAAAATAGTCCGGAAAATTCTTCTGTGCAAGCTTTCAGGTACAGGAGAATGCCCGCCAATGAAAATGCATTCTCGCATACTGGCTTCTGGTTTCTATTCTATTCCATCCAGGAAGAGCACAGACCAACTGCAGACACTTGTACCTGAAAGCTTGCAAAGAAGGATTTTTCCAACTATTTTAGTCAGTCTAATAAAAGATATCGGATTTACCCAAAGAACCTTGCCTGATTTTCTAGGTACACTTTTGAACCATTCCTGGCAGCTTTAAACCAATTGAACTGGCTTTTATATCTATACATATCAGATTTAAACCACATTTAAATGGGGCTAAGTATTATGTGTGTGCACAGAGTCATTGAAGCATAGGCCTGCAGAAAGTCTTTTAACTGACCACAGCACAGTGAGGCAAGCATGAAGCCCAACTGTCTGATTTGATATCAGTAGATTTGCCCAAAACAGGCTTTGAACTTGACTAATTCAAAATTAAAATTACTTCAAAAGTGTCAGCTGATTAAACATATCCAAGAACAGAAAAGTTTGCTCTAGTCCTGTTGCAATGACTGCTTGCATTAGAATCACAGAGTCATTTCTCAAAACAATAATCAAAGACATTTTTTAGACAATGTACAAAATGGCTATACTGACTAGGCTGTCTTCCTTTGTTAAAGTTTGTCCTGAGGCAAAAGAAGCTTTGTAGAGAAACCCCTATGCTAACTCTTGTCATTCATTCCAGCTGCCTGAATACTTCTGCATGACAATTGAAAAGAAAGCTGGGCAACCTCAGCAGGTCTCCAATATCAGTTAAAAATCACAGCAGCCATTTACTATGAAATCCTTGCTTGCTTTTTACCAAGAACTTTGTGCTGTTAGCATTTAGACCACCCTGCTTCTCAAAAGCTAAGGCAATGATGCACAAGTTGTACTAGTTTAAGTCAAGCCAAACCCCAAAACGGATCAAATGATATTCTTTTCCATCCATACTATCATTTCTGTATCCAAGACACACTAACAGCAAGTCTCTTAAATGCTCTAAGGACAAAGGGGGCAGAAAAAGCACTGCCTGAAATATTACACTGGGCTCAACTTTAGCAAATGTACTTGGAATAAGACTAACATTGTCATACTCCTACAGAACATTTCAGTTCATCCATGTTAATAAAAGAGCTGTAAAGCTTTCAGATTATCTTGCTTTTTCCTTTGCAGCTCAGTGTCATTCTTAGATGCAACAGACAACCATGCCTTTCTGTGCTTTTCTGTGAAGAATATCTCAGCTGTTTAGGGATTGGCATATATTAGAAAGATACTTAAAAAGCCGTCTCACAGATTAACATTAGAGATTCAAACACTGTAGTCACAGGTATCAATTAAACATTCACAGCTCTGAATCTAATGTATGCTTCAAACACAAAAACAAGGAAAGTAGAAAGAGCATTTCTTTCCACGATGTACAAAAGAATACAGTAAGGAAATGCACACCTATAGACAAAAAGCAATAGAGACCAGATTTGTACACACACTGATGGTTCTTAGCAGGAGGACCATATTTTTAAATTGGTAAAATACTGTTTTCTCCTGCTTATACATCCCATAGTTCTGTAGTTTCTGTCCCACTATATTCTGGATGCTCTTTTCTAACCCACTCCTATTTTCACAGAGGTTCCCTGTTCCTTTGAACTCTGTTTGCCAGAAAAAACTGTACTGCAATTCATTTCTTATCTCTTATTGCCCTCCTATCTTCCTCCTCCTGGACTCTCCCCTCCATCTCTTTGTCTTATTTATTTCCCATGGCTTTCTTCAACTAAAAATGGGATAGCCTGTTTCCGTTTCTGAGACCTTCTTCCTTCCAGCAATACCATCACAACTCATACTAGTTCCCACGCAACTTTCGCATTCCAAATATCCTTTAACCTGCCCCCAGGTTTCCTTTTACCTTCTCTCCTAGTTTCTTAACTAAAAAAACATGACCCGTGTTTATTTGGTACTATGAGGTGCAGGAGTGACTGGTGTCTCCCGAGTCTGGGGGGGTACAATCTTTGGGCGGGCCAAAAGCCCCATATCCACTCCTATACTTCTGTGCCTCAGCTTAGTGCCCCTCCTCCCCTCCAACAAGGCAAAAAGACTGCCCTGTCCCGAGTGGTGCCAAGTTGGGGGCCAATCTCGAGGGGGCATGTGCCCCCCGTGCCCCCCCACCAGTTGCCTATGATGAAGTGTTAGCATCCTCTCATTTTAATTTGACTCTGCACTAAATCAAGTGCTCCACACTGAATGCTTCAGAGGGTAACGTGCTCATACAAATAGATTATGCTGATTTTTCTCTTCCTGAGGCTAAGGACCTTCATTTGGGGGAAATTACTGAAGCACCATTGAGTTCTTGTGGAAGAGGAAAAGGAAATCCCTCCAACACCCCGAGCTGCCCTCCCTCCCTCCCCACCTAACCGCCCCCAAAAAAAACACCCACCAAAAAACTGAATACCAGAATATACACAAGGAAGGAGGCTTGCCTTTATGACTTCACCCTGATGCGACTCTATCCTTGACAGCTAACCTAAACATCCTACTGCTTAGTATTTCAAATTTTAATTTTAATCAATCATCCAGAACCACAGGAAGCTTTGAAGACTGTTTTTATTGGATACTTTGAATGGTTTGGCAGTTTCACACATATTCTTCTGTAGATCAATTTCAAATGATAGTACCTTTATAATTCCAATATGATGCATATCATTTACTTAGCATGTAATGATGCTTAAGATATTTCCGTTTCTTAAATCGTGTAATTTACTGGATGCAGAGAAAGCAGGGTGAAAGTGAAGAGGAAGGACACAGAACTGAGTTTTTCCAAAGGTACATCAAGCCTGCATTTACTGAATAACAATTTGGCTTTAAAACCTTGCAAAAATGAAACCTCTAACATTGATCATAGGTCCTCTAACTACTGGTATTACACTAATATAATTTTACAGGAAAAGACTTGCTTGCGAGGATTAATTTTTCAGACATGCATTTGTATTATCAAAGCCCCCGTCACCATTTTTCTTCTCACACTTTTAAACCCTGCCTACTTTCTCTCACTATCAAACCAGGATTTTTTTTTCCTGCTTAGCTATGTACTTAATATATAGAGTGGCATAAAGCTACAGACTATAAAGTTACTGCGCTTCACAGACACCTTCTGTGAATGTTTTATTGGTGATGTAAATGTATATACACAGGGAAAGA
>NW_005842527.1:208249-208629 GCF_000455745.1 Alligator sinensis
GAATGGTGTAAGTACTACACTGGTCATTTTAAAGCAAGCTTCTCAGATACTATCATGATGGGCAAGAACAAACATAAAATTAGACACAGAGCCTTAAAAAAAGGAGGCTACATCCATTTTTTACATATAATCAGAAATGGAGGTCAGATCATATTGTTCTGCTGCATGACTGGGGAAAAACGTCAAGGAACCCAGTGGGTGTGACAGTCACCTTTTATTCAAGGTAAATGTAAAAAATCAGTGAATTCCTTTAATGTAATAGGGTTCTCCATCCAAAATGTATGCTAAGCTGAAAAAACTGTTACTCTTAATAAAACTCAAGGATGGAACTACAGTTATTTCTCTACAGTATCTGTATCTGTAAGAGGCAAACAACAGAA
>NW_005842527.1:208660-217426 GCF_000455745.1 Alligator sinensis
AACTGGAGAGGGACCTGCAGTGTGATTCTGAGCATTTAGGTAATGTGTTGCCAGGAAAGAAGCTTGGACTGTGAACATGGAAATTGTCTCCTGCTGTTAGATTCCTCCAGTGTTCTGTGAAACGGGATATTGTGCATTCTTTGTAAATAAACAGGACTGCAAAGAAATACCTGACTATCATCAATATCTCCTGCTAGGATACCAAATTTTGCCTCGTGCCAAAAGGGGTTATATTATGTGGAGAGAGAGTGTTAATTAGTGAGCTGCCATTTATATTAATTTGCTAAATAAACTACAAATACAGGCAAGAACTGTGGGACTGGATGTGCTCATTTAAATAAAAATCTCTGAGTAAGTTTTTATGCAGGCCTTTGGCTTCTAGCCAGTCACTAGTGTAATAAAATCATATACTTGGGCACACTCTACGCAACTCCCTTATGTCATGCAACTAGCCCATTCTACCCGGGTCTCTTACCTTCACAATGCTTTTTAAATCCTGCACGTAAGTCCTCTCCGTCTCCAGAATTTCTTGGACAACTCTGTCGACGTACAGGAGCTTCGGACTCGTGGGTTCCGTAACCAGGGATATGGCACAGTTTTTGCTCATTCCTTTTGGTTCAGCTTTCCTTGGCATAGTTGGCCTTTTTTCAAGACTTTCTTCTGTGTCCTTTTGCTCCATGGGCTTATTTCTGTGTAACTCACTGGAAAATCGCCTGGCTGGAATCAGCTCTAATTTTATAGCCCCAGCTTCTTTATCCTGATTAAACAACCCCAAATGGCTGTTTGAAACTAAGGTCATTCTACTGCCAAAGGAACAGTGGCTATCCCTGGAGGAGGCAGATGAGGACGTGGAACTAAAGCTGACAGGGCGGTCGCTGTCTGACAGCTCCATGGTCTTTACTCCACAGTAGCGGAAAGGTCTGTTCTCCTCGTGCAACTCTTCCCTTGCTGTCTTGGGACCAGAACTCTCTGTCATAACTGGTAAGACATCAAGAGGCAAATGATAGTCATCTAGAAAAGAAAATATTGTCATTGTTACTCATTCAGTGTAGCCATAGGCATCTTCAAAACATTTTATTTACTTATTTAGGTATTTATTTGATTTATATGCCCTTCTTCCCAACTTTGGCTCAGGGCAGCTTACAGTAAGAGCATAAAACAACTTATAGAATGAGCGAACAAGAGAATAAAACAACTCAGGTTATTAAACTAAAATCTAAAGAACTCTCCCACGAAGCAATTCCCAAACAATATTCCAGCTTAAGCCTTGCTTACTAGACAGCTGCCCAAATAGGAAGGTCAAACAGTGCTTCCGAAAGATGCTCAGGCTCTGGTGGGCCTCCAGGGTGAAGGAGATCCAGAGCTGAGTGGGGATTGCCAAGAATGACCTCCTATGTGTTTTCACCAAACAAGCTTGGTACACTAATGGTCCTTGCAAGAGGCTGCTCTCAGCTGACCTTAGGAATTGCAGTGGGGCATAAGGGAGAAGACAGTCCTTAGGCATGTGTACAATTAAGCACAAAAAATAGCAGCAAAACTATCTTAAGGCAGAAGACAAAAAAAACTCATGGTCTGGGGATTTGGAAGGCTCAAGGATTACTATTATGGTACAACTGCGATGTATTCCACCATTAGGTCAATTATTTCAACAGTCTAGTAGAAGCTGAAAAAAAATTACCATCAATTGGTGGTTTGGGGGTCTGCCTGAAAACACTCTGATGGTACTAATCACCTCTCGTTGGGAATCTGAATGGCTTTCAAATGGAAATGTAGTTTGCATGAAGTCATGCAGAGGTCATGAGTTTGGGGAATAAGAAATCAAAATAAAATATTTTATTGGGGTCAGTTTAACCTAAATTGAAATATTTCATTTTGCTGTTCTGACAGAAAATGTTCCTTTCCTGCACGATAGAAAATCAACAGTTTGGTCTGCTCTAGTCAGAATCTCAGCTGGCTACATTTCATAAACCATGTTGGCAACTGGAATACTAGGTGGCAACTTCATTGGACAAGCCAAGAAACAAATGCACTTGTAAAATGTCCTCTCCAGGTCATGAGTGAGGCAAACTGGCCACATAGTATGGGAAAAATTTAACGTTGGTGCCACTTATGCCACAAAACATAAGAGAATGCCAGTTTCATGGACCCCTTGCATGAACAGGTGCATTTCACTAATTTAAAAATATCATATTTTCTCACATTGCATCTTTCCCCCCAAAACCAGCTGGTGAAAATTGGAGTGTGAAACACAGCAGCTAATGCTGCCACCACTCTCCTGCTGTCAAAATTCTGGACCTGCAGGGAGCCCCACAACAAGATGACACGGGCCTGCATGCTAGGTTAGACTGCCATGTTGGGTTGGTCCATGGCTTTGGACCTGCCACACTGAGTTTGACCTGACTCAGGAGCCAGAGCACAGGTCAGACTCAGAGTGTGGCCTTGAACCTGGCACACTGGGTTGGTCCACGGGCCCCATCTGCTATGCAGGGGTGGCAACAGGTTTGGGAGCAGGCTCAGCACTGTAGCTGCTGCTACTCGCTCTCCAAAAGGAATTTTTTTTTTCCCCCTCTTCAGGCCTCCCTTGAAAAAAAAGGTGTGGGTTATACAAGGAGCTGTGCTGTATGCAAGAAAATATGGTACATAAAGAAGGAAGAGGTTTGCTTTATCTCTATTATCTTGTCTGCATACTACACACACACACACACACACACATTCATGTGTAAAAAACATGCTTAATAACATACGCTAATATTGTCATAAATATCAGCATTGCCACTGTAAGGCAATACAGGTTTAAAGTCAAATTCTGCTCTCTAATGTGCATGAATAGTAACACTGATTAATAATTTGCTTATGCAATAGAAAGTATGTTTTTCCCTAGAAAGACTGAGTTTAGCTCTCCTAGTGTACATAGACCCAAATGTGTCCCCAAATGTATTCTTATAAGCAAGAGGAGGACCAGACCCCAAGATAATGCTATTTTACTTTTTGCTCTTTTTAGGGGTATCATATATAACTTTTCCTGAACATAGTTTCTTGAATAAGGTTTTGCTTTATATTTCTATGAAGCATAAGACATTTTCTGCATGGAACTGTTTAAAATGAAGAACATAGTGAAGTTGATGCTCCCTATTTCAGAAGGAGATAGAAAAATGTATGCTTCCTTAATGCTCTGGATAGCAAACAAAGTATGCCTTTTTGTCATCAGCCCTGGATCACTTTTCAGGCTGAGTCAAAAAGCAGAGCATAGCTGTACAGACCTAGACCCTCTTGAAAAATGGACAGGATAAATAAGATAACAGGCATACCCTTCTGCTGACTTTTCAGAAGATATATTACTAATAATACACAGCAAAGAACACCTGATTAACTGCACTTAGTTAGAGAACAAAAGGTTCCTGCTACATTCATTCACTTTATAGTCTTTCTTCCTGTTTCACTGATATGTTGGCTGGTTTTCTGATAACTTGAAGGCAGTTCATTTATTAAAAAACAAAGCACCATTTGGATCAATAAAACTGAAGTCATATTTTTTTTTTAAGTATTCATAGCTAGAAGCTGTAGGAAAATGTTAACATTTCCTTTTTAAATTTCCACAGCATTCTCTTTTCTTGCTATTCAATGCTTCCCCAGCCTACTCTCCCCCTCCCCCCCCTCCCCCCCCCCCCCGCCCCCCCCCCCAAAAAAGCACTGTTTGCAGTAGTTCAAACGTATTTGCCCTTAGAAGCTAACATAAGTATGACCTTGCAAATACCAGGGCACTGGAAAGCTACCCAAGTTTTATGTAGCACCACTTGACAACAGTTCATTCATCTTCACACAAGATGTTATAGGTATACTAAAGTTGTATAGCCAACCTAGACATGTATTGCACCATACAAAAGTCAATAAGCCAACCCAGACATGCTTGAAACTGGCTCTAGGTTTGCATAGTCTATGAGCTTCTGAAGGTTCACAAACTCTCAATTTGCTGTGAAAACCAGGAAGCAGATTATCTTCCTGTGTTTTCATGTACTGTTATAAACATTCCACGCAGTGCCAACTCCTTTTAAATTTTGCTTTAATATAAACCTGAATCTAAGCCTTAATCAAAACCTGGATCCGAATGTCTCTAAACTTCTATCTATTCTATATGTACATCTAAGAGTCTTAGCACCACAGCACCTTATTAAGCGCTTATAAATTTACCTTCACAAGATCATCCTGGGTTATCTTCTTTCTGGAACCAAGGAAGAGAGAGACTAAACAAGAATGTTTGCCAGAAAAGGTAGGAATTGAATCAAGTCCAATGCTATGATCCATTCAACCTTCTTTTGGTAGAGTTTAGATTTGGGTTCTGTGGCTTAGGTGCAATTCCACTGTAAATACCTCTTCTATTTCTTCCTTGGCAGCCTAAATAGTACACCTACCAATTGATGTTAACAATGGTAAAATATTACCATGCCTTAAAAACAATTTTGGCTAATATCATCATAACCACAATGACTTCCTTTTATTGACTATGCCTTACAGAACACTGGGACTTCTTCAAAATCCTATTCGCCCTGTGAATTTCTCTGTATTGCAAGGCAGACAAGTTTCTTTGGATAGATGGGATATCTTTTATTAGACCAATTTAACAGTTGGAAAAAAAATTCTTATTTGCAAGCTTTCGGTCACCCTTCTTCAGGCATAGGAAGAGTCTGTTGGTGTTTGTGCACTCTCCTGGGTAGAACAGAATCTGCATAACGAGCAAATTCATTACTCAAGCACCTTGAAAGCCTCATTTACAGAGCTGCTTAGCCCTGTACAGATTTCAGTGACAACATTAGGAGGACAGAACAATCCCTACCTCTGAAAAATCAGGCTCTAATCTTACAGTTTACACAATAAGCAGGTCCTGTAAGGTCCTCTAACAAGCATATACTAATAAGTGTTGTAATGTTAAAATGTATATTTGGCCCAGGCTTTACTTGTTATTTTATTAGACGTTTTCTTTATTGAATCATTTGCAATAACAATTCAAGGTTCAAACAAAAGTACTTAATTCACAATATGAAAATATACACACCTTGAGATTTGCATGCTTTAATTTAGAAATAACAGTAATTATTTGTTAGTTTGGCACCAGAGACTATAATTACAAATTTGTCAATGCTCACAAGAAAATGTGCTGCAGGAACAAGATTTTTCTTGTTTGTGTCTTTCCATGAATTTAAGCAAAAGGTAGGCCAGGTGGCACCTTAGATACTAACTGGTTCAGAGATGCATGAGGTTATGTAGGAAACAGTCTACTTCATCAAATGCTATGAATGGACTTGCAGAAAGAAAGCATTTAAAACAGAGAGAGGAATTTGGACTTCCTCTTTTGCCTGGCTTACTCCCTGTGAAACAACAAGCAGGACATTGGCACTTCACAACAGGGGAGAAGTAACTAATAAAAACAATGACGTACATCTTCTGCAAGGGTAAAAGATATATTAAGACCGCATGTAAAACAAATATTTTACCTATACTGATGTTTTCTATATGCACATAGCAATCATTTGTCCCTCAAATGTGTCAAGCACCTTCAATAATTTTTTTAATAAATACACAATTTTCTCTGGGTTTCTACAGTTGTATTTACAGTAACTGTAAAAGTCTTTTCATTTTTGCTTAAAACTTTATAGTCTAGAAAAGGTTGTTTATCAAAATATGCAGTAGTATAAGGCAGTTTAAGATTTCTTTAAAAGGTAAACCTTTATATAATGACTTTATTCCTCCATATTGCTTATTACATTTGATGCATGCAGGCATACTCTATGATCAGCAACTTGAAAGTCAATTTGCTACTTGTAATTGGTACTGTTTTCTTTCTGTTGATATGAAAATTAAAGTTAAAATCCACATAATCAACATTTACCAAAAAAAAAAAAAAAAGTCTTCACATGTTCTGAAAATTTAGCTGAAAAAATGTCAAGATTGTGGTAATTCCTTCAATTCTTAGTCATAATTTTATTTTAAAGTTTTTCATAATAAATGAAACTTGTTCAAGCTGAATGTGCAGTTGGCAGGATTGGTTAGTAAAAATTCTGCTTACAAATGAAAATTCACAGAGAATAACTCAGAATTAAAAAACACAGATGCGGTCCAATTGCGTGTTTGAAAAACAAGCACAATTAAAACAAACAGTCTGCAAAGATGCTTCCATGTTATTATTAAAAATCATTCCCCCAATTATATTTCCTTCTTTAAACATTAGTACATTGAAAACCACTGCTTTATAGAATGACCACTTGATTTTTTTTTTAAATATTCAAGTCAACTAAACTTTTAGCTTTGATTACATTACAGATTGCTGAACAGAAATACACATGCACATGAACACAGCAAAGCCTGCAACGAGTATACTTGGTAAATATCATCACATTAGACAAAGACAGCATTTGCAGCAAAAAAACAACAAACACAACAAAAAAGCACCCTTGATATTATGGATTCAGTCTCATCCCTTATGTACAGTAGCTACCCTGTACTTTAACTGAACTTTGAGAAAAAAAAATCCCATCTATTAGAGATCGTAAGACAAGAAAAAACAAAATCTATCAGCTAGCATGCCTCCGTTTGTCCAATTAATCTCCCCACTATGCCATATTTAACACAGAATAGCATTCTGTCATATCAAAGCATGCTAACGTCCCAGAACATTGTTGCAAGGGAAAATCCTCTGCGACAGTATCTCACCACTGTGGAATGTCTCTGGCTCCTTGCACAGAGAATGAACAAGTTGCTCTCTATCCCATAAACACTCCCCAAACAACTCGCAGCCTACCTGTGTAAAAGAGGATTAAACACACCTTCTCCCTTCAGCTGTTCCACAATTACCTCATTGGGCACTCAGGTAAAATGAGACGCTCTTGCTAGTTTGCACAGCTCCTTAGGTAGAAATATTGCATGAGTCAGCTTTTATCTACCAAACCCCTAAACACAAAGGCTTCACAGAAACCTGATTCACAACTTTCTCACTGCTTTTTCCCAGTGCACCAGCCACAGTCTTCAGCATCGCTAAGAGCCTTAAATGAAACATGACATCATTCAATTCAGGAACAGGACAATAGGCACCACTGTGGGTGCCTTTAAAATGCACACTTCACTGAGCAACACCCTACAACTTCCATTCTTTCAAGCACCAAGCTGTAAAAATATCACATACTGTACACCTCCACCGCATTTCTTATTTTTCATCTCTTGATTTGCTAGACAATGTTGATAAGCATGCAAAATGAACCAATCATTTAATGAATGGTATTGTGAAATACAGTACATGTAAAAGATCTCCTGTAAATCTGTGACACTAACTAAAATTACATCTTATAATGCTTTTATACAGCAAGTCTAGGGAAACGTTCCAAGTTAGTTGGTAAAATGGTGCCAATTTTAAAGTTAAAAAAAAAAAGAGCTTTTTTAGAAAATCAAGATTAAAACCAGAAACAACTACTCATTGATGAACTGTGGTGAGACAAAGTAGAACAAAAAGGAGCATGTTTATAGGAAAGGTACAGGAAGAAAGAAAAGAAAGATTAGATCTTTATTAAACTTGCTCCTAACATTTTTATAGAGCCAAAAGGGCATAGCCCTACTAGGTGCTGGGCATCCCTTCTCACTAGAGAGTGAAAGTTTGAAACCCCTTCCCTGCTCCTCCACCAGAGCATCTCTTTGATGGCCTAGCACAACACAAACTGGTCCACATTCTGTAGCAGGGTGAAGAAAGGTGAAAAGGGGTAGGAAAGAGAGAGAAGAAAAAGCAAAGAGTAGGAAGTAAGATAAAGATCAAGGGCTAGAAATTATAAATGCAGAAACATCAAAGCAGGAAAAGAAGCAAACTTACAAGTCACAAAGAAAATATAAAAGACACCATGAGTGAGGGGAGAATGAGACAAAACACTATGGAGAATATAGCCAGGTATGTTCTGTTGCATCTCCATTGCTGCCCTTTGATGTGACTTGTTTGACTCTTATTTTGAAAAGGGAGAAGAAATGAAGAATTTCATAGATTTCATAGACATTAGGGCTGGAAGGGACCTCGGAAGATCATTGAGCCAGCCCCCTGCCCCAGGGGCAGGAAGTCACCTGGGGTCATAGGATCCCAGCAAGATAAATGTCCAAACACTTCTAGGAGAAGAAACGGTGCATTGTTTTTCTCTCCTATGCACATTGCCCATGATCAGAATGGTCTTCTGCCTTAATTCTATTCTCCACTTTGACCCAGTCTCAGTCTGACAGTCTGGTTACTCTAGTCTTGACTCTTCCTTTCTTTACAGTCAATGCCTGCTTTGCCTTTCCCTAGATTGCCTGTGAGATCTACAGCACAACTCTTTCTCTGATTCTACCTGCACTAGTTAATGAACACTTCAAAGTGAATGACATGCTAACAGGTTGACCTTACACTGGTCTACTAGGGTTGCAGACATTCTTCCAGATGGAAAAGCAGAGGAAAGCTGCAAAGATGGGTACGTCATAATCAGTGATCTGAGTTTTCTGTTTGCCACATAAAAATGTGGTAAAACATGGATTTTCTCTTTTAAAGGAGAAAAAAGAGGATTTTCTCATTTAAAGGGGAAAAAATGTGGGAAACCACAGGTTTTCTGTTGGAGGCTGGCAGAGTTCAGTTCAGGCTGCTTGGGGAGTGGGATGCATGTGGTGAGCAGTACAGCCAGGCAGCGGTGGAAAGCAGCTCCCCCACTACCTGCAGGTAAGTCTTTGTGGTAGAGGAGGATATAGGTGACATCTAGTGGGGGGGGGGGG
>NW_005842527.1:217491-228571 GCF_000455745.1 Alligator sinensis
GGTGGCTGAGGGCGTTCGGCGTAAGGGGCACTGGCAGGGGGAGCCATGGCTTGGGAGCGAGGGACAACAGCATGGGCAGGGGCAGGGCACCAGCATATCAGGGCTGCTCAATGCCGCAAAACAGTGAAGGAGGGACGGCCACAGATGGACCCGCTTCCTAGTGAATGAAGGCAGCAGGGGGAACTCTGATTTTCTATAATAAAAAAACCAAAATCAAACATCAAAATATATAGGTATTTAGAATGTATTTTATTATATTGATTGAGGTACTGCTAAACTTCCAAATTGCTTTAAAATTGTAAATATATCAATAAAACATTGTGCTCAACTGATACCTATATATGTGTTTCATTTTAATCATGGAAAAATGCAGATTTTGGGGTTTTTTTAATCAAAGACTTTTGAATTCTTTATCTGAGAATTTGGGATTGTAAAACAGAGAAAACCTGGATTGCTGGTCATAATGATGATCTTCCAGCCACATGCTAAAAGAGATGGCATATTGTAATGGGGTGAAGAGAAGGCAAATGGGTTTCCGGAACAGCACCACCAATTCTTTGGATGGACAATTAAGAAGGTTCTTATGACAGCAGATCCATCACTGGTCTGCATAAAGTGGAGCTTTAAAACCATCCTTATGCTTATAATTCACTCATTCTCCTTCATCAAATGACCTTGCCTCCATTTTGATCTTTCCTAAACAACACATGTCCTAAAAATAAAGCCTTTTATAGCAATACTGAGTTAAAGAAACAAAGTGAAAACACATGGCTATGAGTCATTGCCATGAATCAGTTTCATCTGGACCTTCTTTGCTGCCAGGATAAAGGTCCTTTAAGTCTAACCTTATAGATCAATTGCTTGTGAGCCATGTGGATACCAG
The DNA here is from genome assembly GCF_000455745.1 of Alligator sinensis. NCBI lineage: Eukaryota > Metazoa > Chordata > Crocodylia > Alligatoridae > Alligator > Alligator sinensis. The sequence continues at coordinate 218,375 of NW_005842527.1, forward strand.
CTAAACTGTATCAGTACTAGAAAACTGTGAACTCAAATGCTGAAAAAACAGCAGGCTGAAAAGGAGAACCTCAAAACATACAATTCTAATGATTATGATGATCTCGTGAGTTTTAGATGAAGAAACACGGTACTGCACATATCTCTGTGCCTTGGTTTCCTCTTGCACCCTTTGCTTTTCTTGTCTAACTCGGTGGTAAATATTTTGGGGCTCGGGTTATCTCTTGCCGTATATGCATGCAGTGTCCAGCCTTGCTTGGGGCTTCTATGAGCCACTGTTATACTAATTAATAATACTGAACTCAATAAAAGTGAAAAGGCTTCTAATCCTCCACCAACTTTACTGAGATTCTGATATTAGGGCCCAGTTCAGAAGTAATGAGTTGGGGGAGAAAGGAGGGTAGGGACCTGGCAAGCTGATAATGAAAGCTCCCTGATTCTGAGTCATTTCATAAGGGCAAAAAAAAAGGTAAAAGCTGTAAGGGAGCAGATTTAAATTTCTGTTATTGAAATAACTGACAGAAGAAATAAGGGATCTGGAAACAGCAAGGAAAAGGGTGCAGCCAATCTTTTTTCTATTGCGCATGTCTCTCTCTCTCTCTCTCTCTCTCTCCTTTCCCTCTGCACATACCTGTTCATTTTTACTATTTCCCAAATCTCCTTTTTCCTTGCCAACCAGTTGAGAATCATCCTATATAGCAGGTTTATCCAGTATAAGATCTTTGGCTACTTTAAAGTCACTTTGCACTCAGTCAACATGACCCTTAAATATTTATCTTAATAAAATCCATAGGTCCATAGAAATGGCAGAAAATGAAGACAGCTGGAATACTTCATTGTTTTCCTCTCTTCCCTCCTTTAATCTGCATTGTCTCAGAGGGGTAACCTGGTTGTTTTGTTTTGTTTTCTGCAAAGCATTCAGACTTTTGGGTTCTATTGCTATAAAGACTGTTTATTAATAAATCATTGCATTGTAACAATAATACATAATTTGTTTCAAATCAAAAGCTAGGTTTTATAAACTTAGTAAACTACATTTATAGTTGAGAGCTGATGTCATACTGTAAGTCATGATTAGCTAAGAAATTACTTAAGAAAGATGTTCCCTTCAGCAATATTAAAAATGCACATAATGAAACCAAAGCGTACACTCAGGCTCAAGTTCTTCTGGAGGACATTCTGACATCTTTACTGAAAGTGCAGTGTAATGTATTAATAACTCTCTGCAATGCAGCAGCTATTTAATCTGTATACAGTACTGCAGAGTCCAAGCAAAAGAAACAACCTATCACATGCTGCTGATGCACTGCAACACAAGTAAAGTACATGTCTCTAAAGCTCCATTTACAGGCCTTTCAAAGTATGGTTCATTTTCCCTGTGAAATTTATTTTTGGATTTGCAAAATAGAAAAAAGAAAAAAAAAGAAAAAATAGCTCGTTATCATCACATCTGCAACCCAGATTACACAAAACCATTTTGATAGAGATACAAATGTAGGAATAAACACATCATTCTTCTTTCTAGATGGGATAACAATACAGTTAGGAAAGATTTGACATTTCTTTCTTCCTAGACTGGCATTTAGTGCAAAGGAAGAGTAACAGCAAGATGCCTGATAGCATGCTGCTTGAATTCTTAATAAATATGTATATGCCACGTGTTTTATCCAACTGAATTAATGGTTATTCTCCTTTATTCACAATCCTATTCCTGGTGCTCAACACAAAACAGGGAAAGGAACTGTTAACACCATCCTAAATCACATTACATCATCATCTTAACTATGTGTGGACATTGTTCCTTTCTTCCATTTGTTCCTCCCTTGATCAGTTGGCTGCTCTAAGCAACAGTTCTGTCATGCCAATAAACCATTGGTTTTCTGCGGCTAAGTACAAAGTCAAAAAGCTCAATGCTAAATTGATTCAAACTTTGCAGGGTAATCTAAGCTGTGTAGATTGAACCAATAAACAGGTAAAAAGAGATTCATTTTTGATTCTGCAAATGAAGGCAGATGCCTGCAGCAGCTCAGGCCAGAAGCTGGGAGGCACTACAGCATGCTTACCTGCTTGGCTGGAGTAGCTTGGCCCACCCTACAAGAGGAGCTTGTGGAAGTGCAAAGAATCCTGGGATGCTGGGGGACTGTGAGTTAACTTGAATGTTGAGGGGATCTGGGACCAAAGTTCAATAAAACGATTTAACCTAAATCTGTTAAGTTCAATACTACATACATCCAGGTTTATCTTAAACTGGTTTTGGCCATTTTGAAAGTGGTTTATGGGCACTGAACTTCTGTTGTATTACAGATTTGAACCAGTTTCCAATCACTTATACCAGTTTATGTTTAATTTCTATCCCTAGTCTGGATGTTCAATCTCAATCCAAACAGGCTAAAATGCTGCTAAAGTTCATAACCTCTTAGGCTCAACTACTGTAGTGCTAGCAAATTGGAATTCTGCCTGTTGTCACTCTAAATATAACACAATGCATTTGGTCCTCTAACAGGACTATTCTACTTGTTTTCTTAGATTAAATTAATTCTTGGCTACAAAGAGAAATTTGAGAGTTTTAGGTGTAGAATAATTAACCATTTCTATAAAGACATGCACCTTTTCAATAACTACATTCAGCAGCTTTAAAATAATACTTAAGCAGAACAGTTACACTTCGTAAAAGTCATCCAAACATGCCACTATGAAAATGCTACCATATTTACTTGAATCAAGAAAATATGTGGGGGCACATAATCATCATGGGGAAAAAAGCCCATTATCTTACATGTGCATAAAAGGAAGCCTCATTATATACATTGTCTATCACTATCTAGAAGCAGCATGGGCTCAGTAATAGAAGCCAACTATGATGTTGATTAAATGCAGCCAACACCTGAGCACAACTATAAACCACAGAGAGCACATGGGACAAACATACTGATGAGGACCTACCAAAAGGATAGGTTAGTGTAGCCCATTTGAATAAGATATATGGTAGTGCCCACTGTATGCAGTCCCACTTAGCACCAACTCTTTTTGAAGTCATCGTGAGTCACCACATTTAATATATTTTTACTTCCTCTTCACTCCCACAGCTGAGCTGCACCTTTCTATCCCATTTCCAAGGAGTCTGGTTTCTTCACTAGCCTTAAATGTCTGGCAAATATCACCAAACAGGGCCCAAAACAGTTCACCTGGAATCCCTGTCGGCCTCACTAAGCCTGTCACTTATGATTATTATGGCCCTACCTTCCATGAGGCGGAGCCAGATCAGGTGGCCCTGTGCCACATCTGCATATAAAATTGAAGGATCCCAGGACTCATGACAAGAACACCCAGTTCCAGTCCTGAGTGGGGGCTAATTGGCACATGGATCCTTTGTGGGGGGTATCAGGAGTTCTGTCTTTCTCTCTGTCTCTCCTTTTGGCTTTGGACTAATACCATGCATTAGAGATGCACCGATACATCAGTCTGATATCAGATCGGTACCGATACAAAGAAAATTGGCTGTATTGGAAATTGGCCCGATGGGGCTGATACTTTGGCTGATAAATGCCCGTGTGTGCATGCAGGTGCAGTGCAGCACTCAGGCAGCAAGGATCACAGCCTGGCAGCATGGAGAGCTGCCTCCAGCTTGCGAGTCCACTGTGGTGAAAGGGGAGGGGGGAGGGAAAGTGCATGGGGGACACAGAGCACAGGACAGATGCACAGCTCATTGGAGGGAGCTACCCCTGCTACACACACCCCAGGAGGGCACGGGGGGTGTGTACCCCTGGATCTGCATGGGGCAGGGCAGGGCAGGCGAGTTGCAGATGCAGGGTAGAGCTGGGGCCGTAAAGGACTCTTCTTGCCAGGGGCTGGGCTTGAGACAGAGGTTATGGAGGGAGTTGTAGCCACCCCAGATTTCATTGTAGCTGCCTCCTAGCGCCACCACTGCCATGTACCTGGCGCAGCCCTGGCACTTCATGGTACATTGGGGAAAGTGAGGGTTAAGCTGGTCAGAGCCAGGGCTGCGCTGGATGCATGGCGGAGGTGGTGCTGGGAGGGAGCTAGAGCAAAATTTGGGGTAGCTGCAGCCCCTTCATAGCCCCTACCCCAAGCCCAGCGACCCCCGGCACAGCCACGATTCCAGCCCGCAGCTGTAGCCCACCCCAACCTACCCCACGCAGATTTGGAGGCACACATTGCCCTTGCCCTCCTGGGGTGTATGCAGTGGCAGGAGCCGCCCCCCTGATGAGCTGTGGGTCCATTCCATGCCCTGCCCCAACCCACCTGGGCTGGGCAGCACCTGCCCCTGTCCCCTCCCTCACCGTGGGGAGGGGTTGATCTGCTCCCCCACGCCCCTTCTCTCCCTGCTCCCCTTCCACCACAACGGACTTACCAGCTGGAGACAGCTTTCCATGCTGTATCGGAAATTGGATCTATATCAGCTGATATGCCTCCTTAAAAAAAAATCGGATACTGGTATGGGCCCCAAAAATCTCTATTGGTGCACCCCCACCATACGTAGCTTGTACTCTATGTAAATTGGTACAAAAGTGCTGCCTGAAAGTGTGCTTATGGAATACCTGTGGTAAAACTTGCAGCAGTTCACAAAAGGTAAACTGCATCAATGCTGGATGAACTAAGTTTATTCTATGGGTACCTGTTATAATTTTCTTATATACAAGTAACTACAGGTATATTTATATAAAGGACAGTTTTTTCACATTTGTCCCTCACTTCCATATGCTCAGGTAAAGCAGGGTCTGTCAGCAAAGGGGAGCAGGGCAAGGAGCTGTAGGGGGAAGAAGTTGGTAGGGGCAGAGGGTAAGGGGGCTACCTGACCTCCTCCTCTCCTGATTTATTTACCTTGCTATAGCAGAGGGAGAGGGACATATTCAAGATAAACCTCCAGTTATTAGACTCTATGCCTGGAAAATTATAACAAAATTACATATTTTCCATATATAGAATCTAATTATTGGGGGGGGGGGACTGTCTTATATTTTGGGTCATATTATATTCAAATAAATACAGTATTCATCTAAAACTCCCCTCCAACATTCTACACTGAAGGAATTCACAAGTATAAATATCCAGTATGACAACAAAATTTGTTACCAGCATTATAAGCATTGTGTTTAATACTGTTCATGTCAAGCTTTTCCACCCAAAAAAAGGCATTCATACCTAAACAAGCACACTGTCCAACATGCAGTTCATTGAAAGAGCTACCGTTCTGATCAAAAACCTGGACTGAGAGCAAAGGCAATGTTCAGAGGAAGAATACAGAATATTAAAGATGGCCTTAGTTTCCAGATAAATTATTTCACATATTTGTTCTTGAACTGGTGGCACTGGAAGTTAAGGTAATACAACTGGACTTCTACTAACAGATGTTTACATTTAAAATAATTAACACACAAACCACCACACCTTTCCTCTGAACTTCCTGTCTAATTCTAACTTGAACCAAAAAACAACAATATTCACTTATTTTTTGGAAAGGAATTATTAAATCACAAAGAAAAAAGCCCAGAAATATGGATTCTGTTCCATCCTTGTGACACACTAGCTCCATTACCTGGGGTTAGTCCATTATTTCTTCCCTATAACTAATCAACTGAAAGGCAACTATGTTTTTCATAGGGGTGTTATGAGCATAAACCACTTGAGTCAATAACTGATAAATGAACCACTTAAGTCAATGACTGATAAATGCCATTAATGTTTGCAAATAACCATGGGAGTTTTGGAATAATGGATGCTAGGGAAGGTCAAAGTGGTACATTTCTATAGCAAAAAATTAACAAAAATTGTCAAGCTTTTGCCAATAAGAAAAATGTAGAGTAAGATCATGCAGCGTTCCAGTGGATGACACGTAATTTTAAACAGCAGATATGTCTGGGCAGTTAGTTTGCAAGCCATTACAAAAATTTAAAGGAGCAAGTTCAAAAGAACACAATGGACTTGTGTTCTTCTCATTCTGCTCCTTCCACAACCTGTAGGTGGGTACTTTATACAAGCTTCATCCAGAAAACTAACAGCCAAATAGCAACAAAGTAGCTGGCCAGAGCAGAGGGCCAAGCTGATCTCAGTATTAGTTACACAAAAACAGCAGCTCGTTAATCATCTGCTGTATCTACCCTGCCTCCGGTTGCACTAGCCAGCACTGCCATGAAAATATGCCCCACCCACTCACTTCCACACAGTACATGCCCAATGCTGAAAAAAACAGCTTGTAATTGCTTTCTGGCCTGTGCCCAGCACTACTTTCAGGCTCCCAGTCTTTGGCATGCAATGAGAGCAATGTCATTTCAATGGTGAGTGGGTGATTTTCTTTGGCTTGCACTGTGTAGGAGCAAGCAAGTGGAGCCTGTTTTCACAGCTCTACTCCATGGCACCATCCAACAGTCTAACTTTGCCCTGTGCCTTTCAGTCAGAGGCGAACCATCAACCTTTTGTCCACGTTGGTTCTGAAACATCTCTTTAAACACCTTGGCTTGCTCCTTAAAGCCACTCACATTCTTCCACTGTCGTTGTTGCTGATCTTTAAGGTGTCACTCAGCATCACAGAGGCGTACTCAGAGAGATGAAGTGAAGGAAACGTCCACAGGCTCACTCTAAAGAAGTTGCTTTGAAAGAATCTATAACTACATGTAATACCACAGAGCGTACTATTATTGTTTTACTACTACTATTATTGTTTGCAAGCAAGTCTTTGAGAACGTTTCTTATGGAGAAACCACACCATCTTCTCACAGCTCTGCACTCATATATTCTAGCAAAAAAACCAAGAGCAAAAGAAAATAGTCTCAGAAGATCCCTATAGCAGATGAAATTAATATTTACAGCACTGAATCAACAGTTTCCAAATCAACCTTTTCATTTCTAAGATGAAGAGCTCCAAAATTCATGCTTCAAAGGCAACAAGTTAAAAGATAAAAAATCCCAGATCAGGGATCCTAAACTGAGCACTGAATGTAAAACTCAGGAACTCATTCTGTCACATGTCTTCTTCTGCACTTTCTTCTGACAAAACAGTAATCATCCTATTTCTGTAAAAAAAATACCTGGTATATCTTCTATGTGGGGACAACGTCCCTCCTTCGTAGAAAGCTACAAGTGTTAAGGTCTTAAAAGCTTTCATTCTCTAGCATTAATGGGGAAAATGGGCAGATGTTTTAGTAGAACTTTAATGGCATAAAAAACACCCCCCCTGACCCTTCTATTTGGAAAGTTAATAAAATGGTCCTGGTTCTTGAAAGTTCTAGGGGCAATCAGATCAGACAACAAAAACACAGAACTAGGAAAGAGGAAAAGGATCAGGAAACTTTTAAAAGATCTTATTCAAGAAAATGCATTGCTACAATTTGTAAGAAGTTTTAAAGAGAAAGTTAAAATATTGAAGAAAAGATGTTATGAAATTCCTAAACCATCTTCTCTCTGCTTCTTTTATTTCACCATTAATTATAGTGCTTGTGTTTTATTGTCAGGCAAGTTTCGTTGGATAAATGTGATATCTTTTATTAGGCCAATTAAATAGTTGGAAAAATTGTTCTTTGCAAGCTTTCAGGTACAAGAGTGTGTTTTATTATCACACTCTTTAATCATTGTAAAAACATTTTTTTAATTGGAAAGTCCAAATACCCCAGCCATCACTGTATATGTAAATAGTAAATAATACTCATGCCTACCAATGCACTCTGATTGCATTTATAATTATACTCAGTAAATAACTTGGAGATAGGCATCCCCAAATTCTGTTTTGAGCAGACAGATAAAAAACAGCTTCTGTTTAAGTGCCAATTAAAAACCTTCTTCTTAATAGATTCCTCAAGGTGCATTTATTTGTTAAAGTTTCCCCCTTTCACATGAAAGATTCTTAATTGACCTTCCCAAACAAAGTTTAACACTATTCAGAAGTTTTGCTGGCTTGGTTTAGCGTCTTGTTTTTTGTGGTTTGGAAGGTGCAAATCTGTCATTTTTAACAGACTGTACCCAAACCAAAATCCCAGATCCAATATCCACAACTCCAAAATGTGGAGAAGCTCAGCTGGGAGCATAAGTATCATGGTCCAGGCTAATCTCTGAAAAAAATATGAAAAGGATGTACTTTAGCCTTTGCTGTTTCAACTTCAGGATCTGCTGTCCAGCAACCAGATGGTTCAATCTTTTTTGTCAGTTGCATTCTTAAATAAAAGTCAAAGGTTACGCAATGACATCCTACTCAAATACAAACTATTAGCTAATTCAACCTACCACTGGTATTTAAGAAGTGCTCCCATTACTTACCTATGAGCATTGTTCCTTAAAAAACAAAAAAATAAAAAATAAAAACCAACTCAATAAAAGCAACATTTTCTTTCAGACCTCAGCTTAAGATGAAATGCAAAATTGTAAATCCTCATTTAAGCTCCTCCGTGTCTTGACAACATCTTTCCTTCATTTCAAATGGAGTTTTCTATCTTGCCCTGAGTCAGGCTTCTAGTCTGAGACAGACATCCCAGCGTGAAGCTTGCATACTAGAAAAGAAAGAAAAACAGTCCTTCCACTTTCTCTTGTCTTCTGCAGTAAGAGTGCGGAGCTGCAAAACCTCCCTAGGGCATACACCACCTACAACTGAGACGGGTAAAAACAACTTGTTGCAGATTGTGTACCAAGAACAGAAAAATCCTCTTCTTCCTCCACTTACTACTCCCACACTCCCTCAAAATGCACAGTTAGGAGGAGACTACAAGTTTAAAATCAGATTCTCTCATTCTGTCCAGACATACTTAGAGCTATCAGACTTTTCATTTCTGAACAATGCTGCACATTCACTATTGAGCTCTGAAGCACAGTGAAACTCTGGGAGGCCACTATGTTGGTATTATTTCACTGAGTACAGCCTGTTACCACAGCTATTAGCTGGCATGCTCACTTTTCAAATCTCAATCTCTCTGGAAACCCTGGGCTACCATTATTTTATTACAAAGAGCCACATGTTAAAAGGAGTAGTTGGGCTTTCCCCTTTTTATCTTCTTTTGCTTTAAAAATAATACACTTATCTCTGTATTATCTATGCAGGGTCTCTTTGAAAATCTCCTTTCTTTTACAATACATGCATAGAAAGCATTTAAACTTTATTTTCTATATACCAAAAATTTTATTGGAAAAGGTTTTTTAATCCTAACATTAAAATCAGTGGCAGAAAGAAAAACCATTTATGTTAAATAAACATCTAAATACATGGTCTTGCTTGGAAGTAGTGGTTTATACAACCTGTTCATAGATTTATTCCTTTCTTTTCAAGGAAGTCATATCCCATTTGGCAGAACCTGTATTTTTAATTAAAAATATAAGCAAGCATTTTTCCCTGCATAGTCGTCTTTCTATTAAAATTCCACCATAGCCAGTGAGGATACCAATCCAATTCAAAATGGTATTTCTGCAAACACCAATAAGTACTGAATACTATCAATCACAGCACTAGCCATGTTTTCCCGTAACACAATTATTCCAAAAGAAAGCAAAACTGGTTCATTTTGCTAGTCGCTGCCTTTGGATACAGGATTGAGTTACTGTAGTTTCAACTATGAAGTTCTTTCAGCTATCTAAACAATAAATTAAAATGCCTACTAATTAAAAATCAGACTCAAAATATGTTAACAACTTTAAAACTATGCACTGAACATGCCAACTATAAATTAATTACAGGACACTTTCAAGACTAGTGAAATATTTTTGGGTAGCGTTCCACTCCTAGTGGAACTAGAGCAGAATTCTTTCTAAACAGCAACAAAGGCTTCCAGCACTAAAAGCTTGGACATCATACAACAAGGAGAGCCAAGCTGACCACAGTCATATTGTTGCTGCTCCCATGGTAACTGTTGCACTGCTTTGAGCTGTGGTCAGATACAACATAAAAAGCCTAGGAGCTTCATAGATAGACAGTAATATGCATACTTTACAAGGGAGAACTGAACACACAAATGCTGTATATCCAAAACCTGCTACTAGACACAGCAAAGTTATTCCTATAAGAGTGAAATAACTTGTAAATAGGATTATTATACTTACATCACAAACATTACCAAGGAAATATCCCCCTGTAACTGCCATACAGATTAGGGCTGTGCAAAGCTTTGGAGATTTGGCCATAGACTAAATAGGCAGCAGTTCTCACCACGCTGGACACAGCTGCCTCTAACTGGTAAGTCTGTTGGGGTTGGGGGAGGGAAGG
>NW_005842527.1:228960-231063 GCF_000455745.1 Alligator sinensis
ACTGGGCAAGCGGCAGCAGGGCATAGCCCCCGCTCCCAAAGCTGCCATGCCTGCATTCCACACCCTCCCCACCCCTCTCCCCAAGTCCTGCGCACCCCACCCCAGCTGGGCAGCTTGTCCCAGCCCCAGCCCCAAACCCTTCCTCCCGCATGTCCCTTCCCTCCCACCTCTGCCTACAACAGACTTGTCAGCTGCCTGTTTATGGCCGAATCTCCAAAGTGGCGCCAAATCTTCATGATTCAGCCGAATCCAATTGCAACAGTGGTTCGAATCTCTGAATCACTGCCCCTCTGAATCGGCCGAATCCGAAGCGAATACTTGCCGCTTTGCACAGGCCTAATACAGATGGCCTCCAGGACACCAGGCTGGTGCTTTAGGAGAATGAAGGACTTGTGAAGATTGCAGGTTTCCTGTACCATGTGAGGCCACAGTGGCTAAGTACAGACATTTGGGGAGGTTAAATCAGGTTCAAAATGGCCACCCAATTTAAACTCAGCTTGTCCCGGTGCCGGCCTTATACTTACAGACCTGGTCTCAGTGACCAGCAATCAGTCTAAACCCGCAACTGTACAAAGTTTCATGCACACAAACCAGTCTAAAAATTGCAGAACCTGGTTTAAGATAAACCTGGACCTATGTGGTATCAAACTTATTTGATTTAGATAAAACCAGTGCATGGAACTTCTGTACACTTTCCCTCCACAGGCCCAGGCCTGGAAAAACCAGGGGGGTGGTCTTTTCACCCCCACCTGCACTATACTATTTTTTTGCCCCCTGGCCCCTTGCTCTCCCCTCCCCTAACCAGCCAGCCCCATATCCCACAAGCTACTCTGAATGCAGCCACTTTACCAGCATTTGCCATGCTGAAGCCAAACAAGTAAATCCTGGTGTAGGGAGGGCTGGGTGGGATGGTGGTATAGGTTCACTGTGGGGGGAATCCACCTCACTCGCAGGTCATGCCTGCACCCCCTCACCCCCACAGGTCATGCTGCCCTCCCCATGGGTCATGCCTGCCCCCCATCCCACAGTGGACCCCCAATCCCCTCCAATGTGCTGGACCCCACACCCCTCCGCTAGCCCCCTCATCCTGACTTACCTGATATCGGCCAGCCATTTTGAACTGATCTGACCTCCCCCTAACACCCCCAAATGTCTGTACTTAGCCTGTACAACAGTACTGATTGTAAAACAGTGCAGAAGCTACTGCTTCCTGGATGCTTTTAGGACAGGGCTCTGCAGCAGGGATAGAGAAAACATCCCTCATCAAGTGGCATTGCTGCCTTGGTGGACGATCCCCATCCTCAGATATTCATGTATGGTGATGGAATCAGATTTGGCCCTACAAGCATAGGCAGTATTTCTCCATTATTGTTCTTATTTATTTACTTGAACAGTACATAATCACCATCAGGTTAATTATATGAATAAATTTTTGGAGTTAAAGGAAAGGTGGTAAAACAAGCTTTTTCCCTAAAAATAATCAGTTTTATTCTTTTTTTCCCAGAACACAACACACTCACCACTCTAGATTTAATTATTACCGCAAGCATGTGTCAACTCTTGCTTATACTGTGGTACTGAAAACATCAAAGTGTTTAAGGTAAATTCTTAAAACCACAGGGAGGATAATTTGTTCCTAGTATTTCTACCTCTGCTAATAGTTCAGAATTGGAAAGAATACAAATACATCAGAGTATAAAGGACCTGAAAAATTATGTTGGCAATGAAACTGTCCCTAGTCAAACTGGTACTCTTACTAATCTTCAGAGCTTTGAGTTTTGATTTTCTATGCATAGGTTTTGTTTTTATGATGGCATAACAGCCATCCAGGAACAGAAGCAAAATAAAAAAATCAAAATGATTTATCGAAGCTCTTAATATAGTAACTATTTGCCTTTTTTATTAGAATTTTCTCTGAATCCTGAAAAAAGACAGGCCGCGTCCAGACGAGCATGTCCGTGTGCATGTTCAGTCGTTCCCCATGCTGCAAGGGAGCAGCATGGAGGGTTTTTTTGACCCCTGGATATTCATAGATTCATAGATGTTAGGGTCAGAAGGGACCTCAACAGATCATCGAGTCCGACCCCCTGCATAGGCAGGAAA
>NW_005842527.1:231866-232198 GCF_000455745.1 Alligator sinensis
ACGACTCTCTGGGTGCGACCCTCTAGCCAATTCGCCACCCACCGGACTGTGTAGTCATCCAAGTCACAGCCTCTTAACTTGTTCACCAGTATGGGGTGGGATACCGTATCCAAGGCCTTCCTGAAGTCTAAGTATACGACATCCACCCCTCCTCCTGTGTCCAGGCGTTTCGTAACCTGGTCATAAAAAGAGACTAGATTGGTCAGGCACGATCTGCCTGCCACGAACCCGTGCTGGTTTACCCTCAGCATAATTTGTCCTGCCAGGCTCTCACAAATGTGAGCCTTGATTAATTTTTTCAAAGACTTTGCCAAGGATGGAGGTGAGACTGA
>NW_005842527.1:232318-246483 GCF_000455745.1 Alligator sinensis
GTTCAAATATTCCCGTCAGTGGCTCTGCAATGATGTTGGCCAGTGCCTTCAGCACCCTCGGATGGAGCTCATCCGGGCCTGCCAACTTAAAGGCATCCAGTTCTTCCAAGTGACTCTGCACCATCTCAGGGTCTATGCATGGAAGTCTGGCGCCTTGCTGCTGCCTCTCTACAATCCCAGTGATAGCCTTGTCCTGCCCCTCACTTAGGAACACTGAGGCAAAGAACTCGTTGAGGAGTTCAGCCTTGTCCCCCCTGTCTGTCACCAATTGTTTCTGCCCATTTAGCAGGGGTCCTGTTCCTCCCTGGGCCTTCCTTTTACTCCCTATATATCTAAAAAACAATTTCTTGTCCTTTACTGGGATGCCATCCTCAGCTCCATGGTAGCTTTGGCCCGTCTAACTGCCTCCCTACAAGCACGAGCATATCCAGGGGTCCAAAAAAAAACCATGGAGAAAAAAAAGTGGAGTGGTGCGTGTATGGGCAGTGTGAGCTGCTCAAAAACAGAGCTGGGCTGCCCAGAGTCATGATGCAGCTGCTTGCCAGGCTCCGCATGGCAGAATTGCCACTGCTGCAGCCCCAGGAGGCCCCCACAACCCCAAATAAAGTTACTGGGGCCAGCCCAGTGCTGGCCCCACCCTCTCCTACTGCTCCCAGGGTAATTTGCCACACACCAGAGTGCATGTGGTACAGGCATTCCCCAGGGACAACTAGTGGCAGTGCAAGGTGTACCACTGCTAGTTGTATCCAGGAAACCAAATATCCATACCATGTATGGAAGTGGCCCTAGGGATAATAGGTATGTCACCATGTACCTTTCTTTCCTCATCAAACTATAGCAAGATTTATTTCTGAGATAAGGAACTTCATTAACACCAGAAGATTTATAAAGTATGTACAAATCCTATTATATTAGGAAGTCATGTTCTCCCACCTTTTTTTTTTTTTAACTCTTCTTTTTAAATCAGTGTATGCAACTGTGCAGCAACATATCCCCAGACATCATGTCTCATGCTCTAATGATCTGCTATAAAATTAAAATATTTCTATAAGTTGTGCATTCAATGATACAACTAGGGATCCCCTCAGAAGGTGAAGGCATGGCTTTATCTTTTCTCCTAGAGTGCAAACAAGAGTTTGCCACCTAAACCTAGACTGGAAGTGGTATGTGTAGTCATTCACTGCTGCCAGGGATGGTGCGAGCAAACTGAGGATGCGGGCAACTTGCAGTGGGGACAAGGATTGGTGGGATCGGGGGGAGGGGTGCTGACAGGTCTGCAGAGGTCTGTCTGATCCAGGTGGGAAAGGAGAGAGGAGCTGGGGAACTAAAAATAGCCTGGTCAGGGTCCAGGGGGAGGACAGGAACAACACAGCCCCGGACTGGGGCAAGTGGCTGGGCTTTCCCAGCCCCACAGCTGTGCTGCAAACATGTGCAAGAGTTTGCTAGATTGGTTAACCTCTTCCTAAATCAGGTTAACCCTCTAAGTTAGGATACCTACAGACATTTAGGGATGTTTGGGGGGGTTAGATCACATTAAAAATGGCTACCTTATCTAATTTTGTTGGCCCAAGTACAAACCTTACACTTATGTTCCTCGTTAGCTTGATCTAAGTGTGAACCATACAGAAGTTCCAGGAAGGTTAGATTGATCAGAAATGGCCAACCTGATCAAATTTAACCCTACCTTGAAGGCAGTCTATGTTAGATCAGTTACAGAAAGACCCATCTAACTGAATTTCTGTATACTTTCCCAGCACAGGCCAGCCGGCACTCTCCCCCAAACTGAGCCTGGCACACCCCCCAATCCCACAAGCCACTCTCAGTGCTGGTTTTACCAGCATTCAGTGGTGCTGTAAACCAATGAAAAAATAAGTCAGGGTGGAAGCCCACTAACCCTCTGATCCCCACCTTCCCCTCAAGCCACTTGCTCATTCCCCAACTTAGCTTAGATTGGGTGGTCATTTTTAACCTCCCCTTAACCTCTCCAAATATCTGTAAGTATCCTTAGTGCACCTACTGAGGTGCACTAATTAAGATTGTGTGCACTAGTTTTTTGACTGATTTATACCCTCCAAATGCCTGCATAAGCACTTGCATGAAAGTGCTTATATGTATTCCTAAATTCCACTCAGTGGCAGTAGAGAGAGATGAGCACCGCAGAAATACTGTAAATAAGTAAAATGGAATTTTACTTCCATTTGGTGGCAGGGAAGCAGGATAGGGTAGGAAGGGGATTTGATCAGATTCAAAATGAAGTTAAGGTACATTGGAGTCCATCCCATGAATATATTGGCTGCTTGCAGACATGGAGGTGAAAAAAAAAAACCCAAAACAAACAAAAAAAAGTGCTTTACCGGGAGTAGCAGTATGTTAGTTGGACCCAGTATCTGTACAGGGCTTTTCGGCGCTTTTTTCTAAAGCAGATTCAATCAGCTATTAGATAAAAGCAGCAAAAAGCCCCACTAAAATGCTCGATCCATACAGATGCTGCAGAGCCAGGTCAAAGTAACAGGTTGCCTCTTCTGAGCATGTGCTGGGCTCGACACAGGAATGCGCTGAATGTAAAGTGCCTTTTTGGTTGTTGTATTTTCTCTTCACGTCTACAAGCAGCCAATTTTGTTTGAGGGAGCAAAAACTGTAAGAGAACACATGAAAGAGAAAGAAACCTGGTAATTTTTTCTACCTGAATCACCTGAGATCTTCACATAATTATGGACACAGTTGACTCGAAACCATTTTTACTGAGTGCAGCCACATAGAATCTCTAGTTAAATACCACATTACTGTGTAAAGGAAACCTAACCACTGGGGGGACGCTATGGCAGTGATGATACATGCTAAGCACAGTTAAGTTTAAGGCTGAAATGAAGCTTCCTAAATCATTTCCTTGCTCTGTCAGAAAGTTCCTATAGGAACTTGGCCAAGCTCCTGAAGTCCACATTTTCAACACTCTCCTTTGCCTTTGGGTGTCCAGTTTGAGACAAGACAAGTCAGCATGTTTAACACCAGATGAAGTCAAAGGGAGCTTCAAGCACTTGGAAGGCCGAGGTCACTGACCTTCAGTTGGAGCAAAAGTAGACTTCAGTAGACTATGACATTTTACACCAAGTACTGTATCTCAATTTATTCAACAGAGCCAAAGAAGCTCCTTTACCTTCTTGGTGCCACAACTCCCAGCTTGCAGCAGTAAGGGTAACAGCATCTGTAAACCCTGTAGGGTATAAGACTAAGCTAATGTTTCTAAGACACTGATATCTTCTGAGGGAAGGCTCAGTACAGAAACCTGTTATTTATTTCTCTTTGGGTATGCCAATACTTCAGTCCAAAGGGATGACACCATCTTGCGCAATGCCATAGGCTTCAGCCACCAAGAATTTACTCAATCTCCTGTGCTGAGTTTCACGTTGATGTTACTATACTATTATTTTTATTCAAAATAGCTACTTTACAGCAAGCCTGTGTGTTTCCAGGGGCTGCAGTCACAACTCAGGACTGCAGTGTCAAGACATTCAAAGAAAATAACTACAAAAGGAAATATTTTTCAATTTATATATTTATCACACAGATATGAAATATGAGTATTCTTACAAGATGACATCTTGCTTCATAGCTAAAGAGTGCAGGATAAAAAAAAAAAAAATCTATTGTCATACCCAGCTGTTACAAACCTTCCATTTATAATGGGAGATGCTGAAAAGGTTAAGTAATGTTGATATAATGTTATACTTTTGAGGGTAAAGGCCTCCGGGTGCGATAAAAGTGGGATTGGTGTTAAATTGCTGAAACCTACTGAAAGATTTAATTGCTTGGATGAATATAAAACCCTGTGTCAGAGAACAGATGAAGCTACTTCTTTATTTTAGCAACAAAGAACTACATGCACCAGTGATTTCGGAATCTCTTTGAAAGCATGGCTTTGACTGTGAAGTTTGGGGTTAAAGGTACTGCACCATTGGAATACAAGTAAGATACAATTTCTGTAATGGATTCCTTTGCAGGAGTCTGAACTGTTGAATTTAATTGCTTATTACAACTGTAAAGGCATTTCAATATCTCCTTACAAGTCAGTGGTTTTACCAAACTAACTGCTCCTTCCCAGCCCTCAACAAAACTGGAAAATATTCTCAAGTAGTTTTCATTTTTAGAACAACATAAGGGAAGGAATCAATGGATTAATTAATATTGATTTATTTGACAATCAACTGTCCAATATTCCAAACAAACTGCACAGGATGCACATTGTTATTGTGGTAAATCAATTAGGAAACAAAAGTTCTCTCATAAGCAGATGTTATTTAAGTATACCATTTCTTATTATGTTATGTTACATTTACAGTGGGATGATTTCCAGAAGATGTTCCCTTCTGTAGTCATTATTATAAACTTCAAGTCTTCATCAAAACACCAAGGCCTGTTTAAACAAACATGTCATTAGGTCAAGAAGTGAACAAATGGGTTCCCTCCAGCTGTACAAGACCAGCTAATAATCTCATCTTCCCAATTCAAGGAAATAAACATATTAAAATCAGATGTTCTTATTACTTTAAAAGGGGGTGAGAGGTTAGAATTAAAATTAGCCTAGAAAACGGTACATGAAACTATGTCAATAGTCATGGATCCATAAAAATGGTTGAAAACCTTCAAAGTTGGAAAGGAAAAGCATCTCAAAATATATCTCCATATAATATACATCGATAAAAAAAGAAACACTAAAAATAGTTAATGTTATTACAGGACACTGAAATAACAAATACAGAACACCACATAAAAATCTGAGTTAAAGGTTGTATTATGACAATACATGTATTTTTCTGTAACTGGCCTACTCATTTATTATGCAAGCAAATTCTTGGTACCCTCAACCATTCCTTTTTGCCCTCCAATCACATGAGTTGTTTTAAATCATTCAATAACTGAGTACATCTGTGTCACTCAAGACTTCAGGCTATTTGTCTGGGAAAAGGAAGAGTCTATTCTCTTTTTATAGGTTTCTTTCATTTCATTTGTTCTTTCTTTAAGTTACATTGCTGTAAATGTTAAATGATATGAAAGATACTGGGTTTTAAAATTAAAGGAGTGAGCAGACCTCGCCAGGATAATAGCCAGATAACTAACATCTACACAGAAAGTATATCGTTTCAGTATATGTGTAAGGATTGTGAAAAGCACTTGACAAAAAGAGCATGCCAGACATAAACAATCTATGAACCCACTATTTATACCTTTGTCAATCAATTTGTTGGCAACAGGAGTAGTCACTCTGCTTACAGATGTAAAAAAACCAAAAAATAAAAGTGCCACATCACCAAAAAGCCCTGCTGAAGCACTTGGTCTATACAGATGCTGTAGAGCCAGGTCGAACTAAAACGCTGCTCCTTCTGGTAAAGCCTGTGCTCCCTCCTCCTATACCACCCCCCATCCCTCCGAAGTCTGTCAGCAGCCTCAGTGTTTCCCATTTATTTCTTTACTTTATGCAATTTTTAACCATGAGGACTTAATTTTGGATGGATCAGCATCTATATCTATTAGCATTTCTATCTATCTATTAACATTATTAAGGTGTTTATCACAATACTTGTTGGACTAAAAAATACCCATAAGCCTGCCAGGGGCAGAGAGAAATATACCTCTGCTTTAATTTTGTATACATGTGATTTTATTTGGCAGATGAAGAATAGAAAAGATAAAAAGGTTTTATTAAGACTTAAAAAGATCCATTTTAAACACATTTGATTTAGTCCCTAAACAAATTTACTAATTTTATTTAAAAAACAAACGACATGTTACCAAGACTTAACTCTTTCGGGACTTAACTTTTTGTGACCCTGAATGCCCATCTTTGGTTCCAGAAGGGCGGCGAGAGAAACCTCCGGGGCAGAACCGTGTTGCAGACAGAAGGCAACCTCGAGTTGCATGCCCCCTCTTTTTATGACCAGGTTACAAAACACCTGGACGCAGGAGTAGGGGCTGACGTCATTTACTTAGACTTCAGGAAGGCCTTCGATACGGTATCCCACCCCATACTGGTGAACAAATTAAGAGGCTGTGACTTGGATGACTACACAGTCCAGTGGGTGGTGAATTGGCTAGAGGGTCGCACCCAGAGAGTCGTAGTGGACGGGTTGGTATCGACCTGGAAGGGTGTGGGCAGTGGAGTCCCGCAGGGCTCGGTCCTAGGACCGATACTCTTCAATGTCTTCATCAGCAACTTGGATGAGGGAGTGAAGTGTACTCTGTCCAAGTTTGCGGATGACACAAAACTGTGGGGAGAAGTGGACACGCCGGAGGGCAGGGAACAACTACAAGCAGACCTGGACAGGTTGGACAAATGGGCAGAAAACAACAGAATGCAATTCAACAAGGAGAAACGCAAAGTGCTGTACCTAGAGAGGAAAAATGTCCAGCATACCTACTTCCTAGGAAATGACCTGCTTGATGGCACAGAAGCGGAAAGGGATCTTGGAGTCCATCCTAGTGGACTCCAAGATGAACATGAGTTGTCAGTGTGACAAAGCCATCAGAAAAGCTAATGGCACTTTATCGTGCATCAGCAGATGCATGACGAACAGATCCAAGGAGGTGATACTTCCCCTCTATCGGACGCTGGGCCGACCGCAGTTTGAATACTGCGTGCAGTTTTGGGCGCCACACTTCAAGAGGGATGTGGATAACCTGGAGAGGGTCCAGAGAAGGGCCACTCGTATGGTTAAGGGTAGCAGAGAGCAGATTTAGACTAGACATTAGGAAGAACTTCTTCCCAGTTAGAGTGGCCAAGGTCTGGAACGGGCTCCCAAGGGAGGTGGTGCTCTCCCCTACCCTGGGGGTCTTCAAGAGGGGGTTAGATAACCATCAAGCTGGGGTCATCTAGACCCAGCACTATTTCCTGCCTATGCAGGGGGTCGGACTCGATGATCTGTTGAGGTCCCTTCTGACCCTAACATCTATGAATCTATGAACTATAAATTGTTTTTTTCCATGAGGATTCTTTTGCTTTGGAATTACAAGATGGATCAACTATAGCAGTACACCAGAGCTGGCACTAAAACCCAGACCCTAAAGATTCAAAATCACAAGCAGCTAACATTAGATCTGAAAGAACTTCTTGTTTAGGTAATACAGTAGTTAACAAAGGTTTCTTGACTTTTAATAAGCTGTTACCAGTCACTACAAAACAGCACACTAATGAACAAACCTTCTCATTGGGACAGTATACATATACATATGCATATACATATACATAGTTGCTGGCTGAGAGCTACAGCATATCCACCAGTCCCTATAAAAAATCACTTGCAAGAAAACTTAGTAACTTCAATGGGCGTTGTACTGGATCCATAAGTTCCACTTGAATCAGTGGAGATAAGACTGGCTAATGGTACCACCAAAACTTTGCTTAATTGCAGCCTATTTTCTCTAAATATGTTCAGTGCACACATTTTCAAAGTAAGGAGTTGCCATAATATGAAAAATATATAGACAACCCATCTCTTAACTAGAAGGAGATCAAGAACTGTTGAACAAAAAAAGGTCAATTTTGTAAATGACCCATGATTCAAAAGTGATTACCAAACTATAATCTGTAAGGCAGGCAGGCTTTATAGTAAAGGGGCTTGCCTGGCTCTGGGAGACCAAGGGTTGTTTGTCTGTTTTTTTGTGGGGGCAAGGAGGTTGGGTTTTTTTAAGTAACATTTTTCATGTACCAAGACAAATCAGCCAAATCAATTCCAAATTCATGGGTCATTCAAGAACCATATGTGGTCCTCCACCCCCACCTGAGGCTTTAGATGTTTCCAAATCATTTGGCAGGCATCCTACATGCAGGCCCAAGCTCGGAGGCTTGGGGTTTGGATGCTCCCAAGTTTTGCTTGCCATCAGCCATACAGCTGCAGAATCAAGCTAGGGAGGAGTCTCCCATGGCTCTGGGAGACCAAGGGTCGCTGGAAGAACCAATGTCCTGCCACTGACATCCTGTGTGACCTTGAGCAAGTTACTCAATCTTCCTCTCTGAAACTCACAATGAGCAGACAGAAGTGACAATTTTCACCAGATCTGACCCCTGAAAGTGCTCTACAGCCATGACCAAACAGAAGTGCATGGCTGCAAGGCACTTTAAAAGGGCCCAATCCTGTTAAAATCTAACCTTCATTGCATGAGGGTTCAGATGAAAAGGTTTCAAAACAGTGTCTTCAGTAACATGTGTCTGCCTTCCTCCCAGTCTCAGAGCTGTTTTCAGAATGGGAGGAGAGAAAGGGAGAGAAGGGAGTTCAGTATGGTTCTTTCAGCCTCCCCCACCCCCTTCCCTGAAGTGGGGGAGCTTCAATCCACCCTTCCCCCCCCACCATCTGCCAACTGGGGAACCCTTAGAATGAGCTCCTTCTGCTCTCTTTCCCCCACTTCCATTCTGAAAACAGTGCCTGGGTTGGGAGGGAGGGGGTGATGCTAGGGGAAACTGACTGCAGACTCCCAGCCCGCAGATGGATTCCCCACTCCCCTCTCCTCCCTGGATCCAAGAGTGAACTTCCATTTGGTCCAGGGGCTCATTGCAACTGAGAACACTTCCTGCAAAGTGTTATGAGTTCCAGAAGGCAGCTGCACTTCTGTCTATACCCATGGAGGAAGAATGCTTGTGAGATATTCCATGTAATGACTTATGATCTGCAGTCCCTCTAACACCATTAACACAAACTTTATGTTGGCACAATGGACATGAAAGGAAGGCACACATGGCCTTAATTATCAGCAGAAATGTTCTCCCTTTGCTGTTAGAATACATTATACAATTTTAAAACAAACTAATTTTGGAAATGAAAAACACAATAGAGTTTTATAGTAAAAGCTGAGTGCAATCTTAACTTTGAGGGGTTATCCACATGCCTGTCTATATTCCAGCAATGGAACACCCATAAATGCACAGCATTTCCAAAAGGAATTAAATGTACTTTGCATCCATGCAAAAAAGGTCATAAGTACTTAATTTCTACAGCTTCATGTGCCTTGTGTATTTTATTTTGTCTCAATTAAAATATGCTTTTCTTTTGAGGAAAAGCATTCATCTACAAGTCATTGAATTATGCAGGTTAAACTACAACTTCCTCCTCATTTCAGGAAAATGTGTGTATGGAATACTCTTATTAATCCCTTTGATCCAAGCAAACAGATGCAAAACAGTTCAACATAAAGGTGCAAGTCCACAATAGTGCGTCAGTGTTACGATCAAAACAAATATCGCCACATTTAATAATTTCAATATAGACTATAAAATTAAGAAATCATGGTAAACAACTGAGATATTAAAATGCATATTCATGTAATGGGTACCTAAATGATCATGGTGCAGTAAAATCTAGGAGCATAATAATCATTCCAAATTATTCTGCTATAGAAAACTGTCAACAAGAGGGACATTGCTGTGTGTGTTTTCTCTTGCTGCTTCATTCTACAACTTTCAGAAACTCATCAAAAAGATAACATAGCATATTTCATATTTTACATGACTCCAAACTTTTGTCAAATGTTTATTTCATGGCATTTACTATTTACCTACATCATGTATGATAATACAAACAAACCAAAACCATTTAAAAACACAGTAAAAATAAGAAGAAACTCACATTTTACATTTTTTTAAAAAACATTCAAAGATGTTCCAGTATAAATTTTATTTTTTATAAAAAGTTGAAGGCATGGTTTAGATTAAAAGAGAAAAAATAAGCAAAGGTGGCAACCCCCCCCCCCAACAGATTAGAGGGAAAAAGTGTTTTAAATAAATCCTTACCCTACAAAGGTTCCTTCTACTGCAAAAAAATACTCATTTTTCACCATCTGGATGGAAAATCCTACCAATTATACTTACTCCAATAAATCAATTTTCCATTTTCCAAATGATAATTGTCTTAAGGCTGCTTTCAAGTAGTTTATATATAGAGATGCTGCAGTCCAGAAATACATCTGCAAAGTGAGCTAACCATGCAAAGATGAGAGAGTACACCTCTGTAATTACTACTGCATTCTCCAAGTAGCAGTGTAACTGATTACTCTCCGAGGTGTTTAACACCAGATTAACAAGTAGCTAAGAACCATCCTCTGATTCCGATTTTAAAACGGCAGTTTTGATACCACAGCTGGCAGCATGCCATCACTGCAGGCCTCAAGGTGGCATAAGGCTTAAAAGGGAAAGAAAGTCTTTCGGGAAAATTCTTCCAAGTCTGCAGCTCTGCAGCACCTTCAGTGTTCTGAGAAGAAGCGTTTATTCCACTGCCAGTTTCACATTCCAACAGCAGACAGCTTTAGGCATGCATAACAGTATCTTCCAATTATTTAAAACTGAAGAATCCTCCAGAATGGCTTTTCATGATCTTTCTGTCAGCAAACTGCCGAATTATTTGCCCGAGGTTTGAATTCAGTTCACTGCATAGACATCAGGAGGGACCAAGGAAGAGGGATTGCTTAAAACACTGACTGAGAAATGAACTACAAATCTCATTTCTTCTATTTTGCACACTGCCAGCTCTGTCCTATATGGATAAAAGATGATGTGGGGCAAAGTAGGGGTGTGGGAAACGAGAGGAAAAAAAAGCTGAAATAAAATCTTATTTTCTTCCTACAAGTACTGAAGGAACTAATTAACTATTTATGCTTACATATTAAAAATGCATTAGGATTTAAAACAAAAAAGCAAGAAAGCCAGAATTCCTATGATTATTTGTGCGTATTTGCCTCCCTCACATCCCTTCCTCTTCCTTCTCTCTGAGTATTAGAAAAAATAAGCACAATAATTAAGCAGAACAATGGGACTTGGACTTTGGTTCATACAAAATACGCCACCAAATGCAAATTTTACATGTATTTCATGATTACCTGCCTCTGGGGTTTCGAGGTCTCAAGGAGAGAAAGAAAGGAGGGATGGTCTGTTGGTTAGGGGGCTAGCTTGCGACTTAGGATACATAAGGGCTCAATGCCCTGCACCATCACAGACTTTTTATGTGACTAGGAACAAGTCACAACTTGATCAGAAGAAGAGAGACTATAGTACCCAAAATATAGATAGTAGCTGCCTATCTCACAGGTGTGATTTAAGTATAAATTTATTAACACTGTGAAACATTTATGTAGCATAAGAACAGGGCTCATGTTAATGCTAAAGATAGATACCTACAGATAGATATGCAGACCAATTCAGTTTGTCCTACCCTGCCTAGTTTTTACAATAACCATGACAAATCCCAAGAGCCTTAGTACTCTCTGGTACCTTTAACTCATTCTGAGCAATAAATGCCCCATTTATTTTTCCCATAGCTTATACAGAAATGTATGATTAAAGGCATCCCCATCAGAATCTGGATCTTGATATTTAGCATTAGTGAGGCATTAGGGTGTTAGGACCTTACTATGCATACAAAGTACATGACTTTGATATCAAATTTAGAAACATATATTAAGAGCCAACAATACAATGCAGAATGATCTAATATGGATGTTTAAAATATATATAATTGGAGGTAAGAATATAAAACTGAAGAAAGCTAGAGAAATAGATTCTAGCCAAATATAGAATGAGCTACATTCTAGCTTTAAAAAAAAAGAGGGAGAAAGTTTTATACAAAAGCATCCTTTTCAACTGAAGCTACACACAATTCTGAGCCTCAGTCTGGAACAAAATCAATTACTAGCCCAGAAAAAAAATGAGGGTTTAAACAGAAATAACAAAAGTATTTCAAGTAATGATAATAAGTTGATGCTACTTTTACATAGCTTATTTTTTACCTGCATAGCTATATCTTAGTTAGTACCATAACAATGTACATTGGTGCTTTGAAGCCAAAACACAAGTTTAAAACTAATGGAAATCTGAAGGTATTGTTGGGATTTGTCTGTCCAGTAGCAACAGGCAACGTAGGCATGAGTCAGACTTTCAAAAAAACATACAACACAAAAAAAACCCCAAACCCTGAGGTACATATCTTTTTTTAAGGTGAAAATGAGATTCTCTATGTGTGGGCACTGAGAAGTGCTCATGTTTGAAGTAACCATTTGTCTCAGGTTGTAGGGTGAAAGTTAGATAACTGCTAACTTTCTAATTTTAGCCTAGAAGCTGGGAGGGAAGATTAATCATAAAGAAAGTAGATGTTTTATCCAACTGTTCCTCTTCCTTGTAAAAAAAAGTGGTGGCAGCAGCTCTGGGGCCAGAGCTGCCACTATTGCAAGCACTGGTGCATGGCCCTGTCGGGGCTGCAACTACCATGTACTTCATGCCCCAGGTCAGAATAAAGCCAGATCTGTAACTGTATAAAGCACCAGAAGGAAGTGGGGTGGAGGCTGAGGGAGGTAGGTTCAGCGGGGCAGGCAGCAGGGGTGTAAGCACCACTGGTGGGGCAGGTTGCTTACCCCCCCCCACTTGTCCCCCCTGCTACTACTTTCCCCACTGTTGCACTGGGGTGCGGGGGGGGCGGGGGGGGATTCAAGAGAGATCTAACAAAGGAAGGTGAATGGGGAGCATGATGGCCTACGCAAATTACTGCTGTAAAGGACAAGAGGTAGCATTAAAGAGTTTATTTGAGGTTGCCTATAGCCGATTTCTAAATTAATTGCAAGAGACCTGGACAACATTAGCTCAGTGACATCAGCTCAGTGACAGTAGAAAAACAAAAAGTCGGGGTGTTTAAAGGATGGGTACAAAATAATGCAATATAATATATTTGCATAAATCAATTACTTTCTCTCATCCTGCAAAGAATACCTGAGAAAGAGCACGTCAGTTCAGAGGCAGTTAACAAACATGATTAGAGTCTGGGAGAACTGCCACAAGAAGAGAGATTGAAAAGACTGCATTTGCATAAAATAGACAGGATATGAATAAATAAGATGTAAAAAAAGCACCACATAATACTGAATGATCCTAAGCGATGCTTAATTAACTTGACAGCAACATGATTATTGCTGTTAGGAGAGAGTTTTAGGCAGCAAAATTACCTTGCAGCAGGAAGTTCCAATAGTCACTATTAAAATTAAAAACTTAGTAAAGTCAACAAAAGGATTATACATGCAAGTGGATAATGGGATCGTAATAGCTCTGGGGTTATCTTGCACTCTGTTTTTATACATACAGTACCTTGCACCCTGCTGCAACTTCTAGGTATTGTTCTAATCCCCCAGGAGCCGCACCATTCATGGTTGAATTAGCTAGGATAAAACATTTTTTTTAAAGTTAAGGATATAAGCCTTTGTGTTTTACAGCTTAAGGCAACGAATAGAGTTAGGAAGAAAGTTTCCCTGAGGGCAGATTAGCCCATAAATTGTTCATTGCAGGGTGTCTTGAATGTCCTGATATTCCCTAGATCACTGGTCTGATTCACTACAGCACTTCCTATGTGCTTAGTAATAAAACAGACTCCTTGTTTTAACTGAAGAAAAACATGATCATACAAATTAAATGTTCTTTAAAAGGCCTGTATACTGGCTAAGCACAGCACTCAATTCCAATTACAATGAAAACTACCACTCTCTTCATGCTTTGTTAATGTTAGCAGTTCTCCCAGCGTGCATGTCAAACAATAAGATCAAGAGAAGGCTTTTGGGAAATGCACTGAGGATTGTCACTTAAAACCTAACATCAACTCCAACCACCCACCTTCTCAAAGGGAGAAAAAGGGCATTAGCACTAGCAGCAGGTAAAGCTAGTAAGTAACAAGGTAACTGAAGCTCTGAATCATGAGCTTCCACATACACAATTCTATCTAAAAAAAAAAAAAGCAAAAAAAAAAAGCACACCATGTAAATCTGATAGGAATCAATTCCTAATGGGATGGGGGGTGGGGGACACACAACATAATCAAACTCATCTCAAACAATAATCACTGATTTTTACCTCATTTAAACTTTATGGATAAGTGCAGATATTCAAAAAGCCTGAGGTAGAATCAATCCAACCTTTACGGGTTTCTCTAAGCTGAGTCAATTGGATCAGGAACGAATAGTACACATTTGCCCAGGGGCGGGGCCACACAGATGCCTACACTGGCTGAGGGCAGCAGGCTGGGGGTGCACTCACACCCCTCCCACAGTATTAGAGATCGCTGAGGGCAGCTGAATGCAGCCAAACAGCAGGCTCTCTCTGACTGGCTGTCCAGCACACCCACCCAACCCTTCGCTGTCAGTTGGGGGGGGGG
>NW_005842527.1:246514-253986 GCF_000455745.1 Alligator sinensis
TAGCCCAGCTGGCTCCTCAGTCCCACCTCCCACCAGCTGGCAATGGTGGGTGGGGGGCAAGTGGAGGCTCCCACTATGCAGACCCAGCCTCCCCAGACTCAGCCAGAACAACCTGGGAGGGAGGGCTGCACAACGGGGGCCTCCATTTTCTCCTCCTCTTTCCTCCCAACCACTGACAGCTGGCAGTGGGCAGGGCAGGGCTGGGGAGATAAACTGTGCTGTGCCAGGCAGCAGGGAAGTCCCCATGTGGATCCCCCCCAAACTGTGCTGATTGGGAGGGGCCTGCGGCGGGGACCTCTGTTCCCCACCCCTGCTGCCTGGCCTGGCTGATAAACACAGGCAGGTCACAGGGCTGGGGAGCAGAGGCTTTGTTGCCTCAGCTCTGGGACACCCCAGTGGTGGGGCTGGCCCAGTGCTCAGCTGGAACAGACAAGTGCAAGCCAAGCCTAGCCCACCTGCCCTGTGAGATGGGGATTAGCAGGGACCTGCAAAGCAGTCTGGGATGCTGGGGGGCTGCAACCTAACTTGAGTTGGTTCTGTTCTAACTTCTGGTTCTGTTCCAGAAGTTTGATAGATGATCTAACCTAAACAGATTAAATCTGATACTACGTTCTTCCAGGTCTATCTTAGACTGGATTCTGCCATTTTTAAACTGATCTGTGTGTGCTGAACTTCTGTTCCGTTAGACTGGTCTCTAATCTATACTGGTTTATGTGTAATGTCTGAACCTAGCCTGTGAGTAAAGCTTGCTACATAAAAATTTCAAATGGCAACATGTTAATTAGTGTGGATATTTATTTCATTTACTATTCCAAATTTAGGAGCTGTAAGCCACTAAAGATAATATGAGTTTACTCCCCAGAAATATTATTAAAAATATCGAGTCAGCTAATGCCCCAAGAGAGATAAGTTTAGCTACAGCCAGGTTTTCCATTTACAAAGCTGAATTTTAAATTAGAAAAATGACAAACCCTGAAATTTAATTAGCATTGGCAGATCTGGACTGCTGGCAGTATTTCCATAAATTCAAACTCCAGAGAAATCATTGAGACTTTTTTTTTTTGAGGATGGGATAGACAAAGAAGAAAGAATAAGGGAAGTGTTTTCTTTCTACTGCCAGGATGGCCAGTTTTTGACTTCTTTTCAATCGTATATACTACTTTGATCAAAAATGAAAAAAACAACAAACCAAAAGTACCACATGTCAACCTACACCATACTAAAAACAAATGGAAAACTTGTACCAGTTAGTTTATATTGTTCTACTATTTTACAGTTCTGAAGTTTAATTCCAAAAACAGTTGTACTGCATGTGGCACAAGGTAGAGCTAAGCTATCCCTGAGCCTGAACCAGGTGGCAAATATCTGGTTTGTGCTTTCATCTGATAGTCTGCTGTGCAGCCATTAGTAGATTTTTTTCTTCTTCGCATTGCTTTTACTTATTTTCAATGGTTTGGTGCTTGTTTTACATATTACGTTTGCAATCACATTGTTTTAGATGTGTTACTTATTTAAAACATTTTCTAGAGCTTCTGTATACATTGCACATATTATCACAAATTTAGATGGTGTGTTGAAATAGAAAGTGATCTATAACAGGCTACATTAAGTCCTAGCCCAGCTCTACAGAGTCAATGGAGTTGTGCCCTTTTGTAGAAGTCTGAGATATGTCCTAATGTGTCAAATAGCAATAATGAATATGGTCCCAAATATAAAAAGACTTACGCATGTACTTACCTTGCTCATAATGGGTCAAAGTAACCATGTGAGAGAATGCTTACACATCAGGCCTCACACAATATTTGTTAAAAAAATAAGCTCCTGTGCTTCAGTCTTACACATAAACTTCCTTAAGTCAGAAGCTAAAAGCCCACTGGGTTAGTAGCAATACTTCTTACTGTCACAACCCAAAGGTGTGATTTTGTTTTGTGTGCGCTTTGGCACCACTGAATTATTTTCCCGCCTATTTGTAGCTTTCTTTGCAGTGTGCATTTCTTCTTTGCAGCACAGAAATGCACTTTGCAAAGAGTTCCCGCCATTTGTATTATAATTTGAGCCCCATTATTGGCTTGCGTGAAATTATTCACACGTGGCGGCTAGCGATTGGCTTGCTAGCTGTATAAAAGGCTTGAGTGGTTTCCGCCCAAGTTGGAGGACTCCACGAACACCAGGAGGAGGAGACTTCACGCTGTGTGAAGATCTCTAAGCGCTGCAGAGCCTATCGGACCCAGTGCATTTCAAGCAGGCAACAGGGGTCTGATCAGCCTCTAGCCTCTCCCCGTCGCCGTTCGCAATCCTCGACGTATCCCTCTCCCTGCGCGCAAAAGGATCCACGGAGCCTCGACAACTCCGTGGGAGTGATCCGAATATTGTCTGAGTCCTCAAACGAGGATTTAAGCGGAGCTGTGCCTGGGAAACTGTCCAGCCTACACCGCGACCATCTTCGGTGTAAGTAAACAATCTTGAATCAACCATTAAGCGTCCGTGCCTAATTCTAGCGTGTCGCCTGTTTTCTCCGACCCAGCGTGCCCGGGCTGCTGGCCACAGCCCGTGCGGTGCGAAAAAGGGCCCGGATAGCTCCCGGCCCGCACACTTACCACACCATGTTTTCATAGTTCAGATGCATTAGATACATTCTTATCTACATGTATTATGGTTGTATCATGGCCTCACTGTGGTAAGCAATGTACAACTTAGAACCAAGACTTTTCAAAAGTGTATGACATTTTTCTAGAGGTCATTTACAAAGGAAAAAAAACCTAGAAAGGCCGCAAAAATGTATTTTGAAGACAGATAATGTGTGCATTCCAAAAGAGACAACAATAAATCTTCAAGATTGCACCAGTGAGTTCTCAAGATTAGAAAAATGTCAGTGTTAAGGCTTTGTGACTGTTACTGACTGGTGGTCAGTAATTAAGATCTAATTTAATTATTAAATCACATGCTAATCTTAAATGACAGAAAATATGCCTTTTTTAAAATATACATACAAGTCATGGTTTGGCTAAATAACACAGTGCAGTGCCACACCACGATACCTGAGCGAGCTTGAATACCAGAAACAGCATGAATCATATTAGTACTCCTTTCCACCTAGTATAATAAACTCTTCTGAGAAGCAGGATGTATTCATTCAGAGTTCACATCTCTGCGTGGCACTATATTGTGCATGGCACTTAATTTTATGACCATAGTAGCCAAGTCTATCTCAAATTAAGAAATCCATATGTTCATATCTCTTAAATTAATAAATCTGTTTTTTTGCAGAACTGTTATTTTATTTAATAACACTTGTTTTTATCTACAGTAATACAAAAATAGTTCTGAGGTGTGGAAGAACTAGAGTCTAACTCAGGGGCGGGCAATTATTTCAGGCAGAGGGCTGCTTACCAAGTTTTGGCAAGCTGTCGAGGGCCACATGGGTAGCCCTGCCCCTTGACAGGTGCCCCAAACCCTAAGGTCGCCATCTTGGGACCTGAAGTCCTGCCTCTAACTTCTGACCTTTACCACCGAAGTCCCTCCCCTTGCCCCTGGAAGTACTCCCATGGGGAACAGGGTTTGCCATCTTAGAACGGGGGAAAAAACCCAAATTATATACTAAAAATCAAACATTCATAATATATTTGAATTGAATTTAAAAAAAAAATTTGTCCTGATTTGTGTGCGTTTGTGCTATATATGTAGAAGTGATTTAATAATAGCTCAAAATGCAGTCTTACTCTTGTGTATTGTGTGGGGTGTGCAGGGGTTTTGGGGTAGATGGGTGTGGGGTTTGTGAGGAGCTGTGGGTATGTGTGTGGATGTGGATGGGTGGGTATGGGATTTATGGGGATGTGTGTGTGGGGGGGGAGAGTGTGGCTGTGGAGCTTTGGGAAGTGTTTGAGAGTATGTGGGGTTTGCATGGGAGCCCCCCTGTGTGATCCCTCCTGAGCCAGTCAACACCTGACCCCACCCTGCTACATCCCAGAGACCGAGCACCCTGTGATGCCTCCCTGCCACCACCAACAGCATGCAGCCCCAGAGCCATGGTTGACTGGTGCCACCTTAGTCAGAGGGGGGCACGTGCCCCCCCAGTGACCAGTCACTAACTGGCCAATCTCACCGACCAGTGGGGAGGTCCCCCTGCGGGCAATCTCGCCAACCAGGGGAGGGGGAAGGTCCACCCATGGCAAAACTTACCAACCAGCGAGCAGCTGTACTCCTTCCACTCCCCAGCTGGCACTCGTGAGGGGGGAGACCAGCGCTCCTGCCTGCCCCCCGCCCATTGCCTAAGTGGGGAGCACGACCAATCAGGGGTTGCACCCCCTAAGTGGCACCACTGCCTAGCATGTGTCACACCCACTCTGCATGTCCTGCTGCCCCTGGGAATGCAGGGGTAGCAATGGGGACCAGCGTGTGCAGCTGCGACCCTGCATGCCCTATGCCAGGTTTGGGCTTGCCTGTCCAGGCTGAGCAGCAGCAGCAGCAGCAGCAGCAGCAGCTGGGCCGTAACTGCTGCTCAGTGCAGGAAAAAACAGTCTCCCTCACCAGGCAGTTTTTGGTGCGGCAGAGCAGAGCCCGTGCCATGCCAGGCTGCCCTGAAGCTCTGTCACTGCCACCTATGAGCTGCCTGGTGTCTGCTCCACACTGTCACCACTGCCGTGCTCGGCAGCCCAGAGGCGGTGGTGATGGAGACGCATGGCAGCCTGGCAAGGTGCGGGCTCTGGGCAACTGCACCAAAAACTGCCCGCTGGCAGCAAGGGGGAGGGGCCGCTTTCCCCTGCACCGAGCAGCAGTTTCTGAGCACAGCAGCAGCCAGCCCAGGCTCTGCAGCTCCTAGCTGGCTCCTGCTGCTGCCAGCCCTGGCCCCAGGATAACACACTCCTGCTCATCTGCTCACTGCCACTCCTCCCTCCAGCCCGCCTGCCACAGCTGCCCTTCCCCACCACTTCCCTTCCTTCCCTGCCTGCTGCCACCAGTCCTCTCCACAAGTCCACTGGCTGCTCCAGCAGTGCATGTTCCTGGATGCATGGTCAGGACAGCAGAATACAGCAGGAGTCAGCCCAGCCTGGCCCCCACAATTCCCAGCTGGCTCCTGCTGCACCATGCAGTCCCAGCCATGCAGCTGGGAAGTGCGCAATGCCTGCTGGGCTGGGCTGGCTCCTGCATCATGCAGTTCCTGGCTGCATGGCCAGGACCACACAGAGCAGTAGGAGCCAGCCAGCTGGGAACCTTGTGGTGCCGGCTGGGCTGGG
The DNA here is from genome assembly GCF_000455745.1 of Alligator sinensis. Classification (NCBI taxonomy): domain Eukaryota; kingdom Metazoa; phylum Chordata; order Crocodylia; family Alligatoridae; genus Alligator; species Alligator sinensis. The sequence continues at coordinate 251,749 of NW_005842527.1, forward strand.
CTGGCTCCTGCTGCATTAGGGATCATCCCCCTTGCTCCCTCCACCTGTTCTTATCTGAGTTTCCCACTTGGACAGAGGGAGGGCAGGGGAACAACCATAGAGTTCCAGGCATGAAGTCTCTGGGGCTGAGGGTGGGACAGGACCAGGCAGGCCTTGCTGCTGCTGGCACCTTGTCATCTTTGACACGCAGCCAGGGGCAGATGATAAATAATTTTCTAAATTTTTTCAGGGCCCTGTGGGCCAGATAGATTGGCCTGGTGGGCCCAGCCCACAGGCTATATTTTGCCTGCCCCTGTTCTAGTGTAATCTAAGAACACTTTTAAAATATTCATAACAGATGATCTGTATCCTGAGCAGTCTTCTAATAGATTGGTAATTACTGTCTTCTTTCATTTAACAATTGCAGAGTTAAACCTAAACTTTCTAAAGAACTTTGTCTACTACATAGACAAATACATAATTTCAAGCACATGAGCAACTCCATTGGGACAAATCATTGTCCTTAAGTTAAGAACATGTCTTTTGTAAAATATAGCCAGAAGAGGGAACAAGTAAATATTAAATATTTCTTGCTTCAGAGAATCCAATATTCACATATTACTAAATTAAGAAATAGTTCTGATTACTGATAGATGGTGAAATAAAAGGTTATCAGTTCATTCTTCCTCCCCTTTAGGCCCCATGTGCCAAAAACAATTAGCTGAACTGCATTTTAAAACAGGAGAAAAAATCTGGAATGAAGTCATGACCTGCTTAGTGCTTAAAACAAAGACCACTCCAGAGGGAACCGGAATCTGATGATTACCAGACATTTATGGTTTTCCCTTGGATTTAGAGGGTTTTTTGTTGTTTTGTTTCTGGGTTTGTTTTTGGTTTTTTGCCTATACTCTAGGTCCTAGCACCTAGGCAATGTTCCTTGTAATGTTCCAAACTTGAATAAGTTGGCTCAGGTCCCCCTCTGCTCCAAACAAAACTCACTTAAAACCTCAGTTACATTAATTGCAGCTGTCATTACTATTACTGGTTAATCTCATGACAGACTAATGTCTCCATGAGTATTTGCTTTACATGGGTTTTAAAAGCAGCTTTTCTGTCTCACTTTATATGCACCATCTAAACTGCGAAACCCACAGGATCGCCTCCTACAGTTATAATTCTCAGTAAAGACTAAATATTTGTCATAAATCACTGAAAATAGGTGCATATTAGCTACTTCAGAGAGCTTGAGGTCAATGAGTACTGTATGGGGCCCTAAGACATTTACTTCTAAGTAATGACAAGTAGAGAAAAATATTTTTTTTGTTTGTTTAACAAAGAGCAAAATAGTTAAAATATATTGTAATCTAATTCCAGGAGCATACTGACATGTGGGAAACAGCAAAAATGTTACCTAAACCTGCAAAACTAATGAGGGATTCATACATGGTTGCCAAAAGATTGCAGAGAAGGTCCTTTCCAATGATTTCAATGGGAAAATTTTGCTGATGCTACTGTTTTGTGTACACTGGGGAAAGTTAACAAAGGCCAAGTACTAACATTCTACCTTTTACCAGTATAAGTGATTGGAAACTGGCCTATACCTGTAACAGAAGAGATGTTCGGCGCGCACAGACTGGTTTAAAAATGGCTGAATCTGGTCTAAGTTTTGCCTCCCCCACCAAAGGGCAAATGCGTGTTCTGTTTGCTACCAATCTAACTACATCACTTGCAGAAAACTGTGCAACTTAGATCAGTTCCACCTCGGGCTTTTTGAATGTCTGTACCTAGCCAGGCAAGGTTTTTTGAGTAGATGTGATATCTTTTATTAGACCAACTGGGTAGTTGGAAAAAAAGTTCTTAGGCCCTTCTTCTGGCCTAGGGAGTCTCTGCTGTTCTGAGGCTCCAAAGAATGAAAGAAGCTAAAAGTGCGACAGGATGTCAGTGAGACTGTAAATAGGTAGAAATCAGAAAAACAAAAGGTGAAGCAGGGAAGGAGGGCAGGGGGAAGCAGGGGAAAAAAGGGCAAAGGTGAGTAAGGGAGACACTACAGTGGTAGTGATTAAGGTACCTAGTCAAAAACCTCCTAAAGCATTACAACTGGTGAGAGCTATACCCAAGATGGGCCTTATTACTGTTTATATTAGACTTGCTTTTTAATAGACTAGCTAGTAACTAACATGGTGGCAAAATGGTGCAAATGGCTGGAATCTTGTCAGTGCTATGATTCCCAAGACACCAACTGCATTTTTCACTGGTTCA
>NW_005842527.1:253996-257051 GCF_000455745.1 Alligator sinensis
AATCAGTAATAGAATTCCTCACTGCAGAAATAACTGATAGGTACAACTACAACAGCAGATTTCCTAGCCATAATTCTTTACCAGTTCAAATGACCATCAATCGGAACAGCAGAAACAGAAACATACTAGGTTCACCCATTTTATTACCTTCTTTTCATCTGTATCTACACTGCAGTTTCTAGTGTAATGGACCAATAACCTGAACTAGCATTAAACAATCTAGCGTGAGTACCAAGGCAGTCTGGCTATAGCAGCACAACATTTAGATCAGGCTAATTCACCCAAGAAGCATGAGCAGTGTCTATAATATAGATATACTTTAACTTCAGTTTGTGAATAGCTCTAACAGCCTGTCACAAAGACAGCCAAATGTATTTGAGCCATTTTCATTACTGCCTTGGTAACAATGCTGCAGTTACATATGTTACCTTGCTGTAGTATAGGCAAGGAATGAATCATAATTTGTCACCTGAGGTTAGCTCATCAGATTCAAGAGAAAAGCTAGTCAAATCCAACCCATTTAATTTCCCTACCTCTCTTTCTGTATACTCTCCACCTATCACACATGCATAATGCAAAACTGTACAAAGTTCAACATTCCATAAGGCCTTTTCACCAATCTCTTTCTGGGCCTGGCCAAGATGGTCACCCATCAATTCAGAATGAGGAAGCTTGAGGGGGCATTCCCTGGGATTGCAGGACGTTCATTCTCTATAGCCTTGCACATCTGTGTAGTGTCTCTCTTTTTTCCCCCCTTATAACTATAGCCAAAAAGGGCAGATTGAAACAAGGCTCTCTCTTCAATTAAAATAAAATCACATCAAGAGAGCAAACTTGAGTTGGTTCTCTCAACATAAGATTCTAGCAGAGACAAGCCATTCTACTGTTTAAGCTCACTGTAAGGTAAAACCCAGGTGGAGGGTAGAGTACCTCTTTGGTTATTCAAAACCCCTTATAAAGCACCTGCTGAAAAGCTACGCACAAAGCTAAATTCATTCACCTAAGTGAAACGATGGCATCTTATGAAGAATGATACCTGCTCACACATGCATAATGCAAAACTATACAAAGTTCAACACTACAAATAGTAAACACAGTAAAGCTTGAAAAGTTTGTTATATAATACTAACAGTTACAAACTACTGTATCAAACTTAAGAGCAGAGATACGGAACTGCAATAGATAAAGCTTAAAAAGAGAATAATTTGTTACACTATAACAACAGTTACAAGTTAGTAAAAAAAGGTCACAGTTCAGATAATCAAGGGTTTGGAGAACTAAGGATAGTATAGCATAGTATTGCCCTGAGCTAGCCTTAGAGACAAACTACCATACTTTTATCGCCATTGGGATTGCTATTGCAAGTTAGCTGTATCAGTTTAAGATTCCCCCCCCCCTTTTAGCAGTAAAGCCATAACCTATACATTCTATTGATCAATTCAGTCCTTGTGTCCAGTCATACACTACACCCAAGAAAAGCAATCAATCAATCAGAGGTAATGCACTTCACTATAGGAATAAATGCAACACTACTGCTCTCTTCCAGGGTAATCAGAGCCACTAGGTATTTACAATTAATGTATGCAAGCTTATATAATGTATTTTATTAATTTGTTTTCCTAAAAGTCTCACCATCCAAGTTATGTTTAGTTATTTCATCAGTTATATTGCAAAAGATTACAAAAAGGCATTTCAAGGGAAATTCCAAAGCTCAATATAAATAAAGGATTAGTCAGTGGATACTGCTTTTAAGATAAGGACATATACTGGCAGTAATGGCATCTGAAGTAATTAAGCCCTGCTAACCACAAAATGTTTACTTTGTATAAAAAATGGCTTCAAATGCTTTCAGCATGATTGTTAACTGCAGAATAGCTGTCAAAAGTGCTACCTGTTTGCACAGAGTGAAACAGAATGACAAAGAAAACTTGTCTGGGTTGAAACTCAGAAACTTGTTGGATTTCAGTATAATTAAGTCCCTCTGCTATGAATGAGTGATAAAACAATGTCAGCTAGATGAAACATGCCCAAGTAAGCAAAAAACTTTTTAATGGGATTATGGTGACCACTGAGCAAACACTATTAAATAGTCATCCCCCACTTCCCTTCCTCCCTCACCTCAGAAAAAAGCCAAGGAACACACCCTATATTGGAGAGTTTGTCTGCTATGTTTTAGAGAGTTAGTCATCTTTCAGAGAATGAAAGTCTAGGAAGTGTAGATCATAGGTATTGGTTTTATTTAACATGTTGTGTAAACAAAATGAAAACTATTCTAGACTGTATCTTAAATATAAATCAAGAAGTTATAATAGATGATGGATGGCTGTAATAGTCACCTACTAACCTGGGACTTGAGAAAAATGGGATCAATATTACGTGGGGTCAGTCTCTCAGTTACATCCTAGAAAATATATTGAAAACAACACATTTCACCCACCCTTTATCCCACAGCCCCACTACATAATAAATTACTCAAATCCAGGGTAAAGTTACCCCACAAAAAACATACAGTAACTTCACTATGTGGGAATGATGTAGTATGTAGGCCTGTGCGAAGCAGCAAGTATTCACTTCGGATTCGGCTGATTCAGAAGACAGTGATTCGACTGGGAAATAGGGATCACTGTCTGATTCGATTTGGCCAAATCAGATCTGAAAAATTCAGCCGTAGACTGAACAGGAACCTGACAGCTGCCTCCAGCTGGTAAGTCTCTTGGGGTTGGGGGACTGGGAATGGAAGGGGCATGGGGGAGGGAGGGATTGGGGCTGGCACAAGCTGCCCAGCTGGGCAGGGGCACATGGACTCAGGGAGGTGGGTGGGGGAGCACAGAATGCAGGTACGGCAACACTCAGAGGGGGACTCTGCCCTGCTGCTGCTTGCCCAGCTAGGGAGGATAGAGTATGGGATGCAGGCAGGGTTCGGTCTGGGTGGAAGGGGAGAAGTGGCAGCAGAGCATAGCCCCCACTCCCAGAGCTGCCGCGCCCACATCCCACACCCCCTGCACCAGCTGGCAAGCAGCGGCAGGGGCGAGACACCACACTCCACACTGATGCC
>NW_005842527.1:257169-266818 GCF_000455745.1 Alligator sinensis
GCCAGCCCCCCACCCGCCCCCCCCCCCCACCCCAGCTGACAAGCATCAGCAGGGCAAAGTCCCTGTTCTCAGTGCTGATGTGCCTGCATCCTGCACCCCCTCTCCCAGCTGGCAAGCAGTGGCAGCACCTGTCCCCGTCCTCCCCACCCCGGCTGGTCAGTGGTGGCAGGGAGAGCCAATGCTCCCAGCGCTGATACACCTGCATTCCATGCCCCAGCTGGCAAGTGGTGGAGGCGCCCACCCTGGCTCACAAGCAGTGGCAGGGCCTCCACACTGGCTGGCAAGCAGCAGCAGAGCAGAGCCCCCGCTCGCAGTGCTGGTGCGGCAGCACTGGGATTGGAGGCTATGCCCTGCTGCTGTTTGCCCCCTTCCACCCACATCAGAACTGGGAGTGGGGGCTCTGCCATGGGGCTGCTTGTGAGCCAGGGCAGGGGAGTGGGTGATGCTGCTGCTTGCAAGCTGGGGCTGGGAGGCATGGGATGTGGGTGCATCAGTGCTGGGAGTAGGGGCTCTGCCCTGCTGTTGCTTGCCATCCAGGGCGGAGGGAGGTGCTGCTGCAGCTTGTGAGCTGGGGCGGTCGTTGCCACCACTTGCCAGCCTCCTACTGCCGGTTTTCCAACCAGGGTGGGAGGGCACAGGATGCAGGCACAGCAGTACTCAGTACAGGCTCTGCCCTGCCGCTGCTTGCAGGCTGGTGCGGGGGGAGGAGGGGCATTGGATGAGGGCGCAGCAGCACTGGGAGTGGGGGTTCTGCCCTGCTGTAGCTTGCGAGCTGGGGTGGAGGGGGGCGCTGTTGCCACTGGCCAGCTGGGATGGGGAGACGCAGGATGCAGGTGGGGCAGTGTTGGGAACGGGGGCTATGCCCTGCTCCTGCAAGCACTGTTCTGCCCAGAGCAAGCTGCACCCACATCCCGCCCACCCCACCACCGGCAGGGCAAGCAGCAGCAGGGCAGAGTCCCCACTCCCAGCGCTGCTGCGTCTGCATCCCACACGCCCTGCCCCCCCTCCCCGAGTCCTGCGCTCCCTGCCCCAGCTGGGCAGCTTGTCCCAGCCCCTATCCCTCCCTCCTCCATGCCCCTTCTCTCCCCTCCCACCCCAACAGACTTACCAGCTGTTTAGTCTATGACCAAATCTCCGAATCAGCCAAATCTTTTCCGAAGCTTTTCTGAATCGATTCAGAGGCTTTGAATTGATTCAGAGATTTTAATTGGTCTCCCTATTCAATTCTGATTCAGTTATTCGGTCACTAAATCTCATTCAAATCGAATCGGCTACCGAAGCTTCGCACAGCCCTAGTAGTATGTTATAGCTGTGGTGGTCCAAGAAATGTATGAGGCAAGGATTTTTTGTGACATCTTTTGTTGAATCAGCTGTTTAGTTGGCAGGACAGTTTCTCAGAACCCAAGAAAGGGTACTTAATGCCTTAAAGCTTATCCAGCTGCTCTGCAACTATACAGTTGGTCCAACAAAAGATTTCACTAAAAATCCTTGCCTTTCCTACTTGGAAGGTATCATGTGTAATCTCCTCTAGTTAATTTAACCCCAGGTCATTATTTGTTCAATGCAAATGGACTTTCTCATCACCTAATATTCTGGAAGCTATAATTCTGGGCAGCTCTCTCACCATGTATAAACTCCTTACCATGGAGTAAATTTAGTAGAGTAAAATCTGATGTAAATTATTTCATAGTTAATCATGGCAATACCTACTTAAGGATTTTTTTTTTTTTACCTAGCATGTTTTATGATTTCTTTTTTGGGTTTGTAACATATTGATTATTGTGTTGGCACCGCTCCCCTGCTACAGGGAGAGGAAAACTTTCCCAAACAAATGTCACAACCTTAACCACAAACCAGCGGAAGGGATTTTCTTTAGTTCACACAGAAAGATCCTGTAATTTTGTAACTGAAGTGCCTACATTATCGCTGTGAAGTCCTGAGTAGATATATCTCCAGGAAAAGCTAAAGAACTATCAATAAAATCCATTTCTGAAAATTTCATACGAATATTTTCTTTCAAAAAACACTTCAGCATATCTTAAAACCAATTATCCATCTAATGAAAGGCTGATGATTAAACTGAAGAAAAAAGGTACTCATTAACTCAGTTTTGCTGCCATATAGCATATAGATTGAAGAGACTTACACCACTGTTTCCTATTCCACTTCCCCATATTTTCTGACTCTCACTTGTCCCACTTCATGATGCATTTCACCTCCTTTAACAATTGTAACAGTGTCTTACAATATTGAAGAGTGTATTGACCTGAAAAAATATCACTGGCAGCTTCTTAGTTTTTCAGTCAAGATGAGATTTTGGAAAGTGAGGGGGCCAAGAAGAAAGGTGGTAAAGATACAGCAGAATAAAGCATTAAAATCTAAATATGAAGAGAATAGGAGGTCTCCCCTAAGATGAGAGGCTTGAGTAGAAAGACGGGTTCCTTAGACAAGTCAGAGACTTGTCTAAGTACTCTAGGTAAGGTGAAGCATTAGCACTAGGGGAAACATAGGTTTGAAGCTATTAAGCAATTACAAGAGAAAACAATACAGCCCAGCTGCAGTTAGTGCATAGAACTCTGTGTAAAAGTACATATTTTCTGATTCTGCACAAAAAGCATCCTTCCACCTGGAGTCAGTAATGGTCTTATTTAATTTACCTTAGTGACAGTACATTTTTTAATTTCTTTATTCCATTTAACTCTGCAGAATTAACACTGCTATGAGAGAGTGAGCTAAATCAGATTCTGAATTTATATATAAACAGAAATATTAGCTATATTCTACTGCAGGGTCAAATTAAGTCTTTAGTTGTGCAGTTCTGCAACCTGAAAGAATGCAAGAGGACAGAATCTGATGACAAGAGGATAGGACAAGTAAAATTTGGCCAACAAATGTATTAATATTGATGAATAATCCAGAAGATATTGATAATTTTCAGGCTCTGGATTTAAAACAAAACAAACAATTGTTTCATTTGTAAACTGTGCAAGTTGCGCTGAAATATTCCAAACAGACTCCAGAGTGCCATTTTAACAGACCTCCTTTTTAGAGGGGAATGGCATTTAAAGTAGATTAGCATTCAGACAAGGGAGAGTCTGATTTATGAATGTTTTTAAACTATTACCAAAAAATGAAGTTTTGGAGCTTCATTGGACTGTAGGCATTTGAATAAATCTTGTTGCAATCTTGTAGGCTACAGAACTTCAGCACACTAAATATTTAATTCTACAAGATGTTGAGCAATCTACCTTAGTAAGTGCCTAACTTTAAGCATATTAATAACCCCACTGCTTCAATGCACAATCCTTGGGTTTGAAATTAAAGCACATGCTTAAATGTTCTGTTGCATCAGATTCACATGGAAATTTTCTCGCTCTCTCTCCTCCTCCTCTTATGAACTATAACACAACTGAAAGAAATTCCTGCATTTTATTCCTACTTAGTATATAAATATTTTGTTTTTATTGAGTGCATGTGTGAGATTTATATAGTTTATGCTAATAAATTATATCAACTCTTAATTTGATTTTTCATGAATCCAGCTCTGTTTAATTGTGGCCTTTTGGACCTATCTGCAAAAATGTTACAGCTAATTGAGATTCTAGGTAGCTTCAGAAACAGAGTGGGTCAGCATTGCTACTGACTACAAATTCTTAAACAATGAAGAAATAAATGCAGTAACACCTATAAACAAATGTTCTACAGGGATGGAACACAGGGTCTAGGGGTGTAAAAGCATGAGCCTCTTCTGCTTCAGCTGAAGAGCCAAGTCCATTAGTTTCAGGGCCACATCCATTAGTTTCAAGGCCATGTCTGTTAGTTTCAGGGCCACAGTTTAAATTCAAGGCAACAATCAGAATAGGTGTCTATACACAAGTTCTGAGGGTGGGGATGGAGGTGGTTAATTACAGCAGCTCTCAGACAGCAACTCTAATTAAAATGCTGCAGCATCGTGTGTATTCAGCATCCCGCATTTCAAAATGCCCATGGGGGTGGTTTAACTAAAGCTTCTTTAACAAGTTTTAGTTAAAGTGCCCCTGCCATCATTTTGAAATGCGGGACAATGAATACACATGACCGTGAGGCATGGATTAATGAGCAGAATCGATTAATCAAGTGCGAGCCAACATGTTCTAATTAGAACACGTTGGAGCACGTGTATAGGCGCCCAATATGAGACATAAAGTCCCTCATTATTCTCTTGGGGTTTTTTTTAATCCCTACAGATTTTATAGTTGAATTCATAATGTAGTAAATTCTATTTCCTGATGAACTACTACAACAGATTTTCTTAAACCAAAATCTTTTTTTAAAAAACCTTTCAGGATAGCATAGGAGAGGAAAGGAATGGATTCATAACATTCAGTAGCTGCATATTAACATCTGCTTCAGTTTGGCCTTTGCCATTAATACTCATACCCTGTAATCCAACCTGTATTCAGAACCTTTAAGTAACAAATCAGTTTAGAGCTTTAAAGTAGAGTTTGCTCCCAATTTTTTTCAAGTATATGGATATATTACAAGGTATTGATTGACCTGGATAAGAATTTATCACTTGTCCACACAAAACAAATCCTGCCATTTACATCAATTCAGACAGGAAGTCTAGATGTAACAGAATGTAATCTAATAATGTGTCAATGGCTTTGTCAGGACCTCCCAAGTTATGAACATAGTAATAATTAACACAGAATGGTACTTATGTTTTTTAGGGAATTTGCTCCTTTCTTTCAACCTTCCTCAAACACCAAGTGTATTATTATGTAGAGGGATTATTTCTTGTGGAGCCCAACATCTAACATATCCTAATACTGCAAAAAAAAACATGATACAGGGTCACAGTCAAGGTCAGATACTGATATTCAACTCTGTTCTTAACATCTTGAAAGTCAACTTTATACCAAAAACCTTAAATATTTATTCAGAAGGATGATCTCATTCAAATACACATGAGTGCAGATGAAATGTTTTTATACTTTTATCCAATTTAAGATAACCTGGGTATTGTTTTCTTTGTATGCATAACTCCCAATATTAAAAATATGACAGGATATTTTAATCTACAGTGTCAACAATTCTGGTTAAACCTGAAGAAGGATAGAAAAAAGTCTGAAACTGAATTAACTCCTCATATTTTAAAGAAGACAAATCTTTTACAATATGCTCTAGCTGTAACCAAAATTGCAGGTATTGATGCTATACAAGCTTTGGAATAAGTTGGCTGATCCTACTTCCAGATGTGTAATATATGGTTAGAAACAGGATATCCACAATAAAAATCGTAGCATCAAATAGTTATGCTTCTTGGCAGACTGTAAAAAAAACCCCACTGGGTTCAAATCTTTGAAATGGAATTCTGGTTTATGCAGTGAAACAAACTAAGTCTGCCAAATACTGCCAAATACAATAATTAAACACATTTAGAAAGGAAGAAACTCACCGGAATGTACAAGTTAAGTAGAAAAATAAACACTTTCTAGTACAGTCAATAGTCAGTAGCTGATACTGAACTATTCACCTCACATTATAGACAAGCAGATGCTCGGTGTTTTTGTTTATGTGGATCCCTAGAGGAATTAAAATGATCAAAAGATAGAAGTTTTAGGACAGGCACTGTCCAGGAAGTCTACTGACACTAGCCCTCACAAGTACTATGTCAAAGGTAACCCACATCATATTGTTCTCCCAGATCATAAAAGATGAAAAAATTATAATAAGAAACTTACAGAGAATCAGCCTATGAACATGCCCTTCCACTTCTTATCTTCAAACTAATTTTATTTTAGGCCTTTCCTTTTTTTCTTAATCCACATTAAAGATTTCCTGGTATGGCATTATCAATGTGCCCTTTCCAATTCTTTTATCCACACAAAGAAAAGGGTGTGATAGATTTAAAAGTAGCTGTAAAGTAAATAAGCCGATAAATTGAGATGATTTTAGAAAGGGAGGTTATTTGTCTGTAGCTGAAAGCAACAACAAAGCGGTGACATTTTCCCACGAGGGATAAATGCAAACTTCTTCATGCAAGTTTGTTATGGGGATCATGCACTTCGGTCATAGCAATAATTCCATGTTTTTAAATTTTCAGACTTCAAGGCTTAAACACTAATTTTTAATCCCCATCAATGGCTCTGAATTCTCCATCTCACTAAGGATATGTATGAAATGCTGTCTCTCAGGAATGCTGAAATCCAAATAGGGGCCCCACAGCTTCAAAGAGAGGAGGGTAAGAAAACAGAATGTATTAAGTAGTACAGAATAGATGAAAAATTGTTTGGGAGAAAATACTTCAAGTACTACCAATTCCAAGAGTTAAAATGCATCACATTTTCCCAAACCGTAACTTTTTGTTTGTTTGTTTGTTTAGAAAGAAAGTTTAAGTTGTAGCTATTTTGGTTCCTCTTCTAATTTTTAAATTGCTAACCTCCAATCTGTGCATGATAATCAGCAGTGCAGTAAGGAAGATGCTTTTGGCTCATACTGTATAAGAGTTCTTACTACCTAAACCCACTTAGAACAGGGATAGACACTATATAAAAACACAGTAATCAGAAACTTTGATTAGAAGAGCCTATAATCTAATACAAGGCAGTGATGAGTTTCTGCTACTGGTACTGGAACTCAAAGTCATTCTATACATGCTCTTGTGAATTACAGGTATTTAAAAAAAATATCACAGATCTGGGCCTAAAAATGAATTAAAGACTATGAACTATAAATTTGGGCTATTTTTCTTTGCATGGAGATGTTTGAGCATTTAGGATGCATGGTGGGGAAAGAAGGTACTAGTTCCAATCTTTCCTCCACAATTGAAAAAAAAAAAGCCAACTGGGAGCATTCACACAATTACTTGTAATAAGGTTGGATGGTGTAGCCATGATGCTTCAGGAAATATGCAAAAAAAACAAAGTGCTTTCCTGGTGATATCTTTTATTGGATCCATGGTATAGTGGGAAAAGATGTTAGATGAGCTTTCAGGTAGGGCTGTGCAAAACACCATCATTTCATTTTGATGTCCATTTGAAGGGACAGTGTTTCATTTCGAAGCACTGTCCCGTTCCATTAAAAATGTTTTGCTGTTTCGACTCATTTCAACATTTCGCCCATAGGCTATAATGGGGAATCATGAAAATGCCTAAAACTTTGTCATTTCTTGCCTGTTTTGGATGAACATTACAGGGATAGTAGCCTCTGCTGAAGGCATGAAGCCTGCCAAGTTTCAAGGATTCAAAACTTTCAATACATTTTGAGTGCCCTCACTTCATTTTGCAGCTGTTTCAAAGCCTTTTGTTTCATTTCGATTTTATTGTTTTGAGCTCAAAACATGTCGAAATAGCTTCAAAGCAAAACACCTGACGAAATTTTGCACAGCCCTACTTTCAGACTTAAAGTGCCATTCCTTTGTGCTTGGAAGTTTGTCTGGCATCTTTCCCCACTATTCAGCTTGTATGATATCATCAAAAATCCCTTGCTTCTCATATTGTTAACTGGCACCAATAGCCAGCTTCTCAAAACAAAACTCCACAATCATCACAGAGCTTGTGAAAAAAGATCATGAAAAAGGCTATGAACCATCTAGACCAGTGGCTTTCAAACTTTTTAGACTCAAAGCACCTTCAGAAAAGGGCAGCTCATTGATTTCAGTCACTTTTGACTACTGAAAAATGATTCTTTTGTTGCAAAAAAACTCAGAAAGACCACAACAGGTCAAAATGTTTCTGACAGTACGGATTCCTATTTGAAATTTCTGGGTTTATCTTGTGAATTATGTGTAGGTGTTAGCACAGCTAACAGTGATAATACTGCATGGCAACCCTCATCACCCTTAAAAGGATCTCATGGCACCCTGGTTGAGCATCACTGATCTAACCTTCAATAACCTTTAATTTCTACATAGCTGGGGAGGATTCTAGCTGGTGACCTACAGGTAACAAGTTCTGATTTACCTAAAATGCCCCAAGATCTAGGGACAGACATTACACATAAACTGGTAAAAGTAATCAGAAACTAGTTCAAATCTGTAACACAACAGAAAGATGAATCCAGAAAGATGCAGACAGTTATAAAAGAGAAATGATATCTACAGCCCTGAAGTACTGCAAAGTATGTAAATTTAAATCAGCAGTTCACCAAGACTAGGGACAGAAATTACACATAAACCTGTATAAGTCATCTGAAACTGGTTCAAATCTGTAACACAACGGAAGTTTGATGAACATAAACCACTTTCAAAATGGCCAAAACCAGTTTAAGATAAACCTGGATGGTTGTACTGTCAGGCTTCACTGATTTAGGTTAAATTGGTTTACTGAACTTTTGTCCCAGATCCCCTCCAGATTCATGTTAAATTACAGTCCCCTCAGCATCCCACAATGCTTTGCACCTCCCTTGCAAACCCTGCTACACATGGCAGGTACTGTAGGCTAGTCTTGGCCCAAGCTCTCTGCTCCAGCCAAGGAGGGAGGCGTGCTCTAGCACCTCCAGCTTCTGGCTTGAGCCACTGTAGGCACGTGGCTGCATTTCAGGAATCAAAAACGAATGTGTGTTCACTTGCTTATTGGTTCAATCTACACAGATTAGACTAACCTGCAAAAATTGAATAGATTCAGCCTCAGGCTTTTTGACTGTCTGTATTTAGCCATGGTGACCATGTTCCTTCAACTGCTCCTGTCATGTGCAATAATGAGACATGCTTTCTAGACAGATATATTTATTATATTCAGTTCTGATCATATAGAACTTGTACATATTAAGTGTTTTGCTCTTGGGATAGGCAGGCAAAATCTCCCCTACATTACAGTCAACTTCAAACACACCTTCAGTCTGCCTAACACCCTGTACTCTTGAAAAGAGTCTGCTTGCACAATTACATGAGTTCCCCAAAACTGCATTTTCAGGGTAATTATTTACTACTTAAAAAATGCCTAGCTGTATTCTAGTGGTATGATCCTTTATCATTTGAGCTTAAGTTGATTCTCTCAGTATTTAAGTAGTAGCAGTCTCCTAAGTATCTTCATGTGGGCTAGCGCTCATAACAAATGCACAAAAAGGCTTGACAAATTAAACGGTACAGGCATATTTGTAGAGGAGATGGGACTACAATTCAGCACATGGCTCCAGTTTAGGGGACTTTCCTCAAGACCATGGTGTAGCAGAGAGGGAGGAGCCATATTCTGATTCTTACCTCTCCAAATAAATGAAGTCCATAGCTTTAAGCAAACCTGGAAAATTTAACATGGAAACATGGATGCACAGTGACAATTATGCAAAAACAAAAAAGAAGCCAATATTCCAAAATGCCACTAGGCATGGCCATACTAGGGATGTAAATATCATTTAAAAATATTTGTTTAACCTCCTCTTCTTATATTGGTTAAACGATTAACCGATAACTCCAATGCACCTGCTGCTGGGAGACACCCCCAGCTCCTGAGCCCTTTGACTGGGGGAGGGGGAGGAGGCAAGCCCAGCTAGACAACATAGCCCAGGCAAAGCCCTGAGCTGGGAGGGAGGCAAAACCTGGGAAGAGCAGCTAATTGCTTAATTGATGAGTCATTAGGCTGCTGGCTGGTTTCCGCCCAGACTATGCGTACTAGTCTCCCCCTCCCTTCCTCTCTCCTGCATGCCCTGCTGTGTTCTGATTCCTGCT
>NW_005842527.1:266849-271767 GCF_000455745.1 Alligator sinensis
GGGAACTATGGGCTCCCCTTTTCCCTTCCCTGCCAGACTGCTCCCACCCCAAGCTAATGGTTAACTGGTAAGCTAACCAGTTATCACTGCACTTATTAGTTAAATGATTAATTATTTAACTTTTCACATCCATAGACCATACTGAAGTACTATTTTCCTTCCACATTCTTCTTGTGAAATGCATAATTTAAACATAACATAATGTAAAAGAGAAGGTACATAATCTGGCCAAGTAATAACTTCTATATATCATAATATTGTCACCATGTGCAACTATGCCCTGAATCCTACAATGTATTCTACACAGATGGAAGCAGAGTCCTCCGTGGCAATAACAATTTATATAAAAGCTTCATTGTAAGACTAGCCATAAAGCCATGTTAATACAGATTTTTTTCCCATTTGATTATATTCAAAGATTTGCTGGTGTGAAGGTGGAGGGAGAAGGGAATTTATTTTTTAAATAAATAAAGCATCTACGCTAAACATTATTGCATTAAGTTCATAAAAAGGGAAACAATTCAGTTATATTCAGATACTTGTCACCTTGAACAATTCCTAAATCCTTTCATAACATGAGTTAGAATGGTTGGGGTAGTGGGCAAAAAGAATTGGTTTTACTTTGCACTATTTCTTGAGGTTATAAACATTTTTGCATTGCAACATGAGATACATTTTGTAGTAATTGCTGCAAAAAACAAGCTTAATGGAATCTACATTAAATATGGCTTCACAGAACCCACCATAAAAAAGTTAATATTTTGGTAATTTTTTTCGTGTTTTAAAAAACTAAATCAATTTAACAGCATGGACTTGCAAAACCACTCTAAGGAGATATCACAAAATAACATGGCTTTAAATGAAAGGAAAAAGGCTTAGTGGAAGATGAGTTTACTGTGCACCTTTTTGCCAAGAACATTTGCGTATCTGAATATAGCATGATACGACCCATTTGCTGCCTTCTCCAGAGCTCCTTCCCCTCCGGTGGTTAAAAAGTACTTTGATAATGTTGTAATGTCTCTACCTCAGGATTCTAATTTGCTGATTCTGCAGGATATACATTTTAGGAACTTGAAACATCTCTACAGAAAACACAAACTTTTTTATTAATATTTCATTGCTAAAAAATAATAAAAGCTGACTGTCTTCCTGGTATGTAATAATTTCCCCCTTTCTAAGCTAAATTAACCACAGGGCGCCAATTAAAACCAATCAAAAAACACAACAAAAAACCCCCCAAATCCCCCAAACCAAAGACCAGGAACTAAAATTTGCTCAATATTAATATTTCTAAGTTTAAGGCTTATCAGGGCTTCACAGCCCTTTCTAATGCAATAGGAATAGTCTGAAGTAACTGCAAGGTGCATAGGTAGGAAATTTAAGCCATTTTTAAAAGCCTGCAACAACTGCAAAATAATAATGATAAGGAAGAAGAAAAAGACTGAATTTGCAACCTATTAAAAGACATGGCTACACAGCATTTCAGGGGAAGTAAAAAACCCAGACTGCAACATCTGTCTCCCAATTGTTAAAGAGCTACATGCATAATTTCTTGCTATTTCTATTAGTTTTTCAGTATTTTGAAAACAACAAACTTGCCATCAAGGATCTGTCACCAAAAAACCAATGAAGAGTTCTAACACTGGCCTTCAGAACCTAATCTATCTTGTAAGTGATTATGCACTTTAAAAAGATAGGATAAAAGATAAAAATTGATTGCACACTATGTCCTTCAACTTGCTTTGGAAGAAATATGGCTATTTTTTAGAAAAGAAAATCAATAAGCCTGGGTAGAAAACATTTAGTGTGGTATCTGAATAAGGAAGCAAACTAAAATACTAAGGAATTTTTCAAAATGAAATCAATTGGAACAAGTTGTGTAAAGCAAAAGTTGTATTGCATCTAAAGGACATTCTTGACTCTAAAAAAGGACTTTAATTAAATAAGTTTTAAATATTATTAAACACAACTAAAATTTAAGAGTAACATGACTGAAAGATTAAAGGACATACTACTTTTTCTCATTTTTTATTGCACTTACTGCAGTTGACAGCACTTCAAAAATAGCCTATTCTGTCTCATTTGTGTTAAAATGTTCATACAGTAATATGGGAAACAAAAACTTTTAGAAAAGAAGAAAAAAGGAAGATTTGATTGTAAAACAACAGAAATTGGCAGGGAAAAGATGCACCAGCTAAGCTAATTTTAATAACTCAGTGGATAAAATTTATTTAAAATAAGATATGAAGTAGTAATTGCCTCTAACCACAAACAAACCTGGTTAGGGGTAAAGGAAAATCAACCTATAAAGACATTTCAAAGGATGAAATTAACATATTTGAAAATTATACCAAACCTATAACAACAGGGCTAAGTACAGACTTTCAAAAAGCGTGAGACTGAATCAGCTCAGTCTTTGCAGCCTAGTCTAAACTGCAGAGATTAAACTGACTAACAAGTGAACAGACATTTAGTTTTGATTCAGAAAATGCAGCCGCATGCCTGCAGTGGCTCAGGCCGGAGGCTGAGGGGGTGGGGGATAGACGGGTGCTAGGGCATGGATCGCGGGCACATAGCCAGCATGGGCTGTATGTTCACTTCCTCTTCCTGCTACCCCTGAGGTTTTTAGGATTTGCAGTCCAGAATCACAGTAGCAGGACTCTGCAGGGTTGCTCATCACTTCCTGCTCCTGCTTCCAGGTGCCTCTGGGATTTGTAGTCCACAGTCATAGCCAGCAGTAAGCTTAGCAGGGCAGGGCAGTTCTGTACTCAGGGGAAGCGGGGTTTAACCCTCCTCCCTGACTCCAGACTCCAGCTGGAGCTTGCCTAGGGGAGACAGTCCCTGCCTTCCCCTCCTCTGCTGGAGCAGACAGCACAGCCCAGGCCAGGGCTGCAAAGCATGCTGGGGGACTCTGATTTCACTTGAACCAGGAAGGGGTCTGGGACAGAAGTTTTATAAATCAGTTTGACACAATCAGATAAGTCTGATACTACATTCAACCAGGTTTATCTTAAACCAGTTTCAGCAATCTTGAAACTGGTTTATGTGCACTGAACTTCTCTTCTGTTACAGGATTAAATTAGTTTCTGATAACTTAAATAGTTTTTTGTTTAACTTCTGTCGCTAACCTAGAGGAGAAACAGGCTATCTTAATGGCTAAACAGGCATGAACCAAGTAGTTTGCATCCCAAATTTAACAAAGGTTAAAGCTTCAGCATTAGAATTTTTCTTGAAATCTGCTTTATCTAGGTCACTGATTCTCAACCAGTGCACCATGGGGTGTTGTGAGATCAGAGATGTGGGTTTTCCAGAAAATTTTGAATTGGAAAATTTTCCAATGCCCTAAATAGAGTGTAATCTGATTTAGCATGTTTATATGACATATATGTAGTAAACAAAACTAAACAAGTACTCCCATGTAAATTTTACATCCCAGTACCCACAAGTATTTTAACTGAAATATTTGATTCAGAAAGAAATTAAATACAGCACACTTAATTTGGTTTAAATGTTATATTCAAACAAATTCAAAGCTTTATGTGGAAAGAAAGTATTTTTATTGGAATACCTGTAAAAATGTAAAGACAATATACAATAGCATGTACTTCTCTTACATTGTTTGTTTAAATTTAAGAAAAAAAAACAAAGGCACTGAA
This sequence comes from Alligator sinensis, assembly GCF_000455745.1. NCBI lineage: Eukaryota > Metazoa > Chordata > Crocodylia > Alligatoridae > Alligator > Alligator sinensis. The sequence continues at coordinate 270,506 of NW_005842527.1, forward strand.
AACTGTTGACACACTAATTTTAGCACACCTAAAGAACTGTGCATGTTATGCCGTGGTTGTCCACTCATCTACTTCAACAGAGTTTAACTCTCTTCCACTGAGGTCATTGCGGCACCTCCAATTTCACTGTCACTATCTGTAGAATCACTTGCACTACTTATTAATTCCACTTCAGAATCACTATGAGGCAAATCTGATTCAGAACTACTTGAACCACATTCTCTTTCACTAAAGGATGGTTTTACCAATGAGTCTATGGGCAATGGCAACTTATCATCACACTGCACCTTCTTCACTAATTGTGTTTCTGACTGATTCTCCAGAAGTAAGAGATTTTGAAAAATAGAAACAAGCTTAGCAGTGTATTCATTTGGTTTTGTTTTGACCTGCACAGCCAATTAGGTGAATTCATAACTTGATTTTTGGTTTGGATTATGTGAGTGTATTTACCCTTCTGTATATAAATCAATAAAACATAGAGGTACTCTCTCTCACACTTCCTAGGAATAAATCACCTGAAAAACATTAATTACAACTTTCAAACTGCCAAACTTGCCTAATATTGTATTGGCATCTATTCATTGTAATTAATACATTTTATGAAACAATGAATTTTTAGAAATGGAAAATTTCCCATGGAAAATAGAGCACTGGAAAATTTTCCGCCTCACATCTCTGCGTGAGATCCTTTGAAGGGTACCTCAAGATATGAAGAAATAAGCAGATAAGCACAGGCTCAGTCTTGTCTCTGACTGGCTATTGTCCACTCCAATTGCCCATTCCTCTGCAAGCAGGTAAGCACTGTAGTTATTGCCCATCCCTCTGCAAGCAGGTAAGCACTGTAGTTAAGGGCCCTGCTACATGTTCAAATGAAAGCTGGACAGACAAGCTCTAGAGTTATTGCACATTTTCAAGCACTAACTTTGTAGCTGGTTGGCTCTTTTTATAGCTGGAGAGTAATTTTTATGGTATGATAATTATTTTGCATGTGTGGATAGTCTAAATTTATTGCATGATTCACCAGTTAATTGCATAGTATATGTAACATGTAGTAGGGGCCATATAAAAGAGTTCTTGAAATTGGGTACCTCTCAATTCACAAAAAAGTTATGGAGAGGTGCTTCAAGTCTGAAAAGGTTGAGAGCCAGCCACTGTTGTAGGCTCTTATATTACACCATTATTTATTACTCATTACACATATCATGTTTATGTACAAAAGGAACAATATTTCACTAAGGACTCAAAAAAAAAATTTAGTCATT